>NW_027101072.1:2250398-2264297 GCF_029633855.1 Hoplias malabaricus | reverse complement strand
CGGCCGGACGAGCGCCGTACCCTCTCCGATTGCGCAGCGCAAGTTTGTGTTGAACCTGGTGCTAAATGACTCGTAAACGACCTGATTCTGGGTCAGGGTGTCGTAAGTGGCAGAGCAGCTCCTTCGCTGCGATCCATTGAAAGTCATCCCTCGATCCAATCTTTTGTATCCACTCCAATGTGGGGCTCCGCATGTGGCGGCGGAGTGAAAGCCAAAGCCCCCCATTTTTTGGGTAGACTCAGCTCTTCCAGTGGACAAGTGCGAGGACCGGGGATCTCCGCGCGCACCAGTGCTCTAAACAGATCTTTTTTCTTTTTCTTTATTTTATCTTACTTTTTTTTTTTTTCCGGTCCGAGGCTCAGCTCTTCCAGTGGGCGGTGTGCCGGCACTTGTCAAGTATGCCCGTAGTGAAAGACGACGATTAAATATTAAAAGTTAGTTTGTACACATGTACGCAAATGCATTGGTACGATAATCGATTCTCAGTTAACCAGATTCTTCAACAAACTTGCAGGCATTTGACATTTTGCTACTTCATAGTAAGTAAAAAGCATATTAGCAGGTTATATAAAACAGATACGTGGTTAGATTTGATTGTTTCTCCTATTTTTTTTTTTTTTTAATATAGCATACTTGATTAGACATACAAAGGAGATAGAAAAATACACCAAATATACAAGCACAAAGTAACTTGAATTTCTATACCCGCTCCTATTTTTTTTTTGTTTGTTTGTTTGTTCCATTTTGTTTAATTTAGCCCAAATTTCTATGGATCAGTAACAATTTAAAATCTAAAAATATTACACAGTTTCATCTGCACAACAGTTAGGCATTGGGCACTGGGAGGTTTTAACAAAACAACTCCACAAAAAAACAGCTCTCACATTTTTTCAGATACATTTCTATTAAATATCTTTCCTAGTGCAGTTTCATATTTACCTGTTTGTAGGTTTCTGTATTTTATTATTGCATTTTTTCATTTTCAAAATAGGCTTTTAGAAATGCATTTTTTAAAACATTATTTAAAAGTTGATATAATACATTTTCTGAAGTTAGGAGAACGTATTTTAGTGCATCATATGTATTGCACAACATATAAAAGTTTTTACTAAATTTTCTTTTCACTCTAATTTTAACTTCACCACCCAAAAAACAAAACGTCAGGCGGTGCAACCGAAGATGTATTATTATTTTATTTTTATTTTTTTCTTCAAAATATACGTTCCTTGTTTTTGTTCCATGTGAACTTTTTTGTGAGCATACCCAAGAGTGTCTATAGTGGTTCTTACACTTTTAATTTATTTATTAAAAAAATTTTTTTACAGATGAACTGTGTATTAACATTTACTTATGATTATTGCTTTCTTGGAGCTGGTTATTGTGGTTTACCAACATCTAACTTTACATTTGAAGAGAGACAAAATACTATAGAAATATAAAATTTAATACTGGGTCATGCAGAAATTATACTTTACCACCACCAAAAAAATGTATTGTCTCACTTAAAAAACAATTTTATGAAACAACAGACACCCCAGGCTACTGTATCTACCGTATGATAGAGGGGGTATTAGATGTCCTAATCACCTCTGGTACTACTGGGCTGCACAGCCGAGGAACATGATTTGTTTAACTATACATTAAAAATAAATAAATAAATTTAAAAAACAAAACACACCCCTATGGACAGAAATGGAAAGTCATCTTTAAGGCCTTCCTCTTCCCATGCACCTCTAATCAACAAATATTAAAAAGATCATTGAGAATCTTAGAAATACGATTGTTGTTATAAAATACATAGAAGATAAATAGAGAGGGGACTTAAGTCCAATATTGGGGGGGATTACCTTTTCCCCACCTAGGACAGCTGAAGGGGCAGATTCAAAATTTGGGTCAAAATAAGGGTTACAAAAAAATAGAGGGATTATATAAGCTAGACAGCGAAGTACTACCCCATGACTACTGACGAAGAACACTCAGAAAAGTGACACTGAGCCTGCTGTGGGACAACGCTGTTTTCTGACTGTGACTCTGAGCCGAGTGTAGTCAATTCACAAAAAACATTATAAGAACGCAGTACCAAAGCATGGCTCAATGTTGCATGTAGGTATTTGAGTATACACTAAGTAGGCTACAAGCTTATTGTTTTTAGTCCAATACACTTTATAAACTTGAATTCCTCTGTTTTTTTTTTTTTTTTTCATTTGTTTTAAATTATGCTCTAAACGTGTTGGATTCTCCGTGTTGACACGTAGGGTATAATTTCGCGTTAACACGTTAAGTTTGTGTATTTCGTGAATCATGATGCTTTACTGCCACCAACTGGTGTATGGCGTTATTGCTGAAACAACATAAAGCCTTAACTTAAGAAAGCCACTCAACATCCCAATCCACATATGGTATATTGCCATCGGACGGGACCAGAGCGCTAGCGCGCGGCGCCCGTTAAATGATTTTTGCCGAGCCCGAGAGCGGGTCCAGTGCGCTCAGGGGAACACGCCACGAAGTTCCGCGCCCTCGCTGAGTCTCTACTCCTCACGTGGAAAGAGATATGAATAATCAAAGTTTGGGCCTTTTATCCGCAATTTTTCATCAGTCCACCAGGTGGCACATGGAATGTCCCAACACATGTATATTATATTGGGTTTGGGATGGGGTATTTCCGGCCTCCGAATATATTGGAAGTGGGATGGTTGTCCAATTGCTGTCAAATATATTGGAAGTGGGATGGTTGTCCAATTGCAATATATTCTGATGGTGTCAAATATATTGGAAGTGGGATGGTTGTCCAATTGTAATATATTCTGATGGTGTCAAATACATTGGAAGAGGGATGGTTGTCCAATGGCAATATATTCTGATGGTGTCAAATATATTGGAAGTGGGATGGTTGTCCTGATGGTGTCTAATATATTGGAAGTGGGATGGTTGTCCAATTGCAATATATTCTGATGGTGTCAAATATATTGGAAGTGGGATGGTTGTCCTGATGGTGTCTAATATATTGGAAGTGGGATGGTTGTCCAATTGCAATATATTCTGATGGTGTCAAATATATTGGAAGTGGGATGGTTGTCCAATTCCCATACATCCTGATGGTGTCAAATATATTGGAAGAGGGATGGTTGTCCAATTGCAATATATTCTGATGGTGTCAAATATATTGGAAGTGGGATGGTTGTCCTGATGGTGTCTAATATATTGGAAGTGGGATGGTTGTCCAATTGCAATATATTCTGATGGTGTCAAATATATTGGAAGTGGGATGGTTATCCTGATGGTGTCTAATATATTGGAAGTGGGATGGTTGTCCAATTGCAATATATTCTGATGGTGTCAAATATATTGGAAGTGGGATGGTTGTCCAATTCCCATACATCCTGATGGTGTCAAATATATTGTAAGTGGGATAGTTGTCCAATTCCCCTATATCCTGATGGTGTCAAATATATTGGAAATGAGATGGTTGTCCAATTACCATACATCCTTATGGCTTCAAATATATTGTAAGTGGGATGCTTGTTCAATTACCATATATATTGTGTCAAATATGTTCAAAGTGGGATGGTGTCCCATCACTACATATTGTCATCAGAGCACGTTTTAGGAAAACATAATTGTAATGTCTAAAAATACATTTAGCCATATATCCCATGACTCCCTGATCTCATATCTGTCTTTGGAGTTGTAAAATTCTACTGTCCAAAATCCATATATTTTTTTTTGACTTGAATATATTGGAAGTAGGATTATCAGATCTCAGCTTCAGAACAACATAAGAGGTTTTTACAAACGGGTCTATCTTTGTCTGGGTCTATCTTACTCAGCGTGTGAGTTTGGAGAAGATTGGAGAGAATAAATATTTTCACTCAAAAAAACTAAAAGGGGTCCCCCTATGAGTTGTTTTTAAGTGAAAAAATTTATGTCCTCCAATCATCTCCAAACTCACACCCTGAGTTGATGACACTCAGACTTAGACGAAACTGGTCTTACTTTGAAGATATTTCACTCCTAAGCCAAGATCTGATAATCCAACTTCCAATATATTCCAGTCAAAAACATATATGGGTTTTTGACAGTAGAATTTTACACTTCTAATTACAGAAAAAGGATCAGAGGGACTTGGGCTGTATGGAAACATGTATTTTTTTTAACTATATAAAATGTTTTCCCAAAATGTATAAGTCTTTACTTTAACCATCCCAATTGCAATATATTTGACACAAGTGTTATATATTATATTTAAGCAGTACATTTCTTCGTAGATGTCTTTCAGTAACTGTAAAACATTTATTTTAATTATTTGTAATTTGCTAAGACACATGGAAGACCTTTACATCCCGAGGTAGTGATAGCTTACAACCTGGTCTCACACCTACTTGTGATATAGTCACATATATAGGAGACTGCAATTCATGCTGAAAATATGCGATATGTCACGAATTGCAGATTACTATATCACGAGTAGGTGTGAGACCGGGCTGTAGCTTAACATTACTGGCTGATGTAACTTTGCTAACTGACAAAGCGACACATTTATGTTATGATTAAAACCAATATTTAACAAAAAATATATTCATTAAACACATGAAAAGTGTTGTATTCTAATCAAATGATATTTAAACTCCCGCACGAGTTATGCACAGGGGCCGTGTCTTCATTAATTCAGACTTATTATCCTGGATTTAAGTCCTTTATAGAGTATTTAGTTATTTTTTATAACGTCTCTTCCTTACACATGTAAACAATCGTACACACACAAGAATGCGTGTATTTGTATAACTAAAAATGTGAGTCTGTAAACAAGTTTTAGTCCCCACACCGAGATTATATCCATCTACACACAGACAAAGAGAGAGTCCACCAGTTTCGCTACACTACACTTTGTTTGGGTTTTTATGTACTGTTTCTAATTCTATATTTTTGTTGTGATATCAGTTATAATTGAATATGTATTTTGTCTCGTTCACCAGTGATATTTTTCAGTTACTGTAGTTAAAACAGCATTTAACTAATCCATACGGGCCTACTTACATATTCATGATTGGATTTACATCACACACTGTAGCTGACACGAAACATAAATCCTTTGTGAACGTAGTCCCTACGTTTCATCTGAATTATTCATAACATAGTGAGCGAAGCACTGACCTATGGCTACGTTGAGCCCTACGTGAGCAGTGTGAAGACAGCAATATTAGTAAGCTGATCCCCATAGCAACTGGAAGTTAATTTTTCACAATAAAAAACCTCTGGTGTTTAGTACCTTAAAATTTGTAAACATGCATATTATTATATAACTTCATTCATAACATGCTCTAAAGCTTTTCATAATTGTATATCAAACAAACATCACTATTCTCTCACACTATGTGTGTGACACATACTGAGATTTGACATTGATAAATTATGTGCATTCTTTTAATAGCATACTGCTAAACAATACAGTGTCAATACAAACCCATGGTGAAATTAACTTTCCAGATCCTCCTCTTTCTGTAAACGTATTGTATGTTTAACGATACATTAAGTTACTCATGTTTTATTTAATTATGTGTATCTACTTCTATATATAAATTAAGAGAGGATAAATCTCCTTCAAAATGAAATTGAACAAAAAATTCTGAATTAAAAAAGGGCTTTTTCAGCAGTTCAGTGGTGGTTGAAGTGAGGGGTTTATATATATATATATATATATATATATATATATATATATATATATGTGTGTGTGTGTGTGTGTGTGTGTGTGCTTTTAAACGTATTTATATATGTATAATGTTAATACAAAATCTCATAAAAAACATGGTCAAATCCAATACGCTTAGAGACCAACGACATTCCTTACACCTGGACCCCCATGACTACTGACGAAGAACACTCAGAAAAGTGACACTGAGCCTGCTGTGGGCCAACGCTGTTTTCTGACTGTGACTCTGAGCCGAGTGTAGTCAATTCACAAAAAACATTATAAGAACGCAGTACCAAAGCATGGCTCAATTTTGCATGTAGGTATTTGAGTATACACTAAGTAGGCTACAAGCTTATTGTTTTTAGTCCAATACACTTTATAAACTTGAATTCCTCTGTTTTTTTTTCATTTGTTTTAAATTATGCTCTAAACGTGTTGGATTCTCCGTGTTGACACGTAGCGTATAATTTCGTGTTAACACGTTAAGGTATTGACGCGTTATGAACGTGTTAACACGTTAAGTTTGTGTATTTCGTGAATCATGATGCTTTACTGCCACCAACTGGTGTATGGCGTTATTGCTGAAACAACATAAAGCCTTAACTTACCAAATAACGGAAACAATTCCAGTGTTTAATGTTCTGAACAATGTTTATGAGATTTTGTATAAACATTATACAAACATAATATTTATATAAACATAAATACGTTTAAAAGCGCACACAAACATAGATATATATACCCCTCACTTCAACCACCACTGAATTTACTGCTGAAAAAAGCCCTTTTTTAATTCAGATTTTTTTGTTCAATATAATTTTGAAGGAGATTTATCCTATCTTAACATATATAAGTATGTGGCCACAAATGGGTCCACAATTCCATTTAGACCTAACAGGTGGTGGTGGGGTCTTAGTTCCGAAAAGCCATTTAGTGGACAAAATAGCAGTTGCTTACCTCTTCGTAGTACCACACCATCCCAATCCACATATATGATACGCCGCTTGGTGGACCTTATCGGCCTAGCGCGCGGCGCCCCCTAGACGATTTACTTTGCAGAGCCCGGGGTCGGGTCCTGGGCACACGTGGTGAGAGCTAAAAATCCTCAAAGTTTGGGCCTTTTACCCGCACTTTTGCATCAATCCACCAGGTGGCTCCCGGAACGTCCCGATTCCAATATATTCCATTACAGGCAAATATATTGGGATTGGGATGGCGTATATATTTATCATTCGTTGAAGTGTTTTGTAATGTTTTTAATACTTTTAACATGCCCAACATCCATAGACATTAACATTTTTAAAGTGTTGGCTACTTTGATAAGGCAACACAAACGTCCTTTCACAAAGTTTCCAACTATCTTTGATATATGTATAATGCCAGTAAACCGACAAACACGTAACCACAGTGAGCCAGCCTGCCCTTCTGAAACTCTTGTCCGAACGCCTTACTTTCAAATTTTCAAGTTAGCTAATGTTACTGCTGCATTACTTAAGGTGGAAGCGAAAAATTTAAAAGCTTCTGAGCGAACACCAGTCAGAATGTCAACACTAGAACTATCAGGATTTTCATATACCCCCTTTTTCTACCAGAGGCTGCCAAATGGCAGTGCTGGGGTAATTTGCAACCCATTAGGCCACATTTTGTTATGTACATTAAGCCACTACTAGGTGCTAAAACGGGGGGATGGGTGATAGTGTGAACTGTGTTGACTGACAAAGCTCTGAGAGTCACAGCAGGCACAGACTTTCAGGAGTTTAGTTTAGGGCAACAGTCTCAACAAATAAAAAATATTTTGGTACTTTGGCAGTTTTCTCAGCTGCTGATAATTATTATTATAATCTTTCAAAAATATAATGAAATAATACTTGTTTATTTAGAATACACACAATAAAGAATTATTTAAGCTTTTTAGTTTATATTTGTTGATCTAATGCAGTATTATTTGATGTGAAACCTACAAAAACCTTGAGAAATATAAATAAAAAATTCAGTTAAGTAAAAATTGCTCAAAAATAGTATTTAAGTTTAATTTGAGTCATATTTACTTGTCAAGAAAAACACTTTGCCAATGGGGTGAGATATTTTGACTTAAAACAAGAAAAAATGTCCTGATAATATTCTTTTACTTGGGTTTTTAAATGTTTAAGTAAAAATGTCCTTTTTACAAGTAGCTGAGGGTTGTTTTTTGTATAAATTTATGTAAAAATATCTTTACCTATTGGCAGTTTTTCAAAAGACAAAAACTACTTAAAATAAGGTTACAACATATCAGAGCTATTTTGACTAATCAATATGCCACTTTTTGCACTGTGAAAACAATCCTACATTAGTACAAAGGAGGCAGTTTTTCAAAAGGCAAATTTACTTAAAATCTGAACTTTAGCTATTTTGACAAATCATCAGTGAGAAAACAATCCAAAATTAGTACAAAGGAGGCAGACTTGAGGTGTTTTGGAATTATAGTTCAAATAATGTCTTTGTGTGAGTTTTAGAGAAAGATGACTGCAGACACTGGAAAACTTGTTAATAAAGTGCATAAACTTTATATAATAAACTGCACCAAAGTAAATAGCCTATCTGGCTACATGCTGAGTGAAATAAAATAGAATAAACCTTTCTCACTATAGTACAATATTACAAATATACACGATGGAGGTAACTGAGATGGGTGTGTCAGTGTCAGTCAGGGTGTGTATTCCCTGCCACATACGCCGAGGGTCAGAGGAGGTAAAGTGCTCCTCAATCCAGAGTTTGTAGCAGTGCTTGGCTATAGCTGTTAGTCTCTTCATATTGCCAGGAACTCCAGTGGGCGGTACAAAGGACGCTTGTACCCTGAGCGCTTCTATGCTGAGGGATGCCATGCCAAGAAATCTCGGACCACCAGTCTTGTTTTTTGCCCTTCTTTTGTATGCATTAGGTTTCTCCATTTATGTGCATCTGCTTTTCTTTTTTCTGTAAATCAGGACCGGCGTTTGTAGCAGTGCTTGGCTATAGCTATTCCTCTCCTCAGGTTAGCTCTGGCCAAGCTGTATGCTTCCCGGCGTCCTGATCTGAAGGCAGCATCTCTGGCTTTGAGCAATGTGCGAACCTCTCTGTTTATCCAGGGCATTTGAATAGGGAATGTTAATTGTTATGGCAAACTTAAATTTAATGATTAAGTATCACCAGGAAGAAAGATCGATGCTCAAAGAATTCTTTGAGGAGAAGAGAGGAATAAGACAGACAGTCAAAGTCAGTCCACACAGTTGTTGATGTGTTTCAGGACAGAGTTAGTGTAGGTGTCCAAGTGGATGTGTGAGCCTGTGGAGGCTCGGGCAGCATACTCACTCCAGTCGGTGTGCTGGAACTGTTGCTGAAGGAAGGAGTCAGCCCCATCCATCCAGAACTTTACAGTTCTGGTTGAAGGCTTAATCCTCTGCATGACTGGAGTGTATTTGGGAAGCAGGAACAAAGAAAGATGATCGGAAAGTCCAAGATGGGGGTGGGGTGTTGTTTTGAAGCTGGTTAAAGTCGAACCAATGCTGAATCCGGTGTTTGTGCAGTGAATGTTAATTTCCAAAAGTGTCTGTCTGTCGTAACTGTAGTTCGCAAGAGTTATTTGCGCAAGAAAACTGGAGATAGCTAAGTACAGAAGTATAACATCACTAAAACCGGTAAGACGCTGAGCCTCGCAGTGTGATCGTGACGCCATCTTGGTCCTGGGAGACCAAGGACCATTTCCTATGGATATCAAGGTCCCAGAATCTGGAGGAAGAGAGGAGAGGCACGGAATCCACATTGCTCGAGGTACCCTGTAAAGTTTCCACAGTAAGTGGCGGTTTGGGGTCCCATGTCATCTGCTGGTGTGGGTCCACTGTATTTTCTGAGGTCCAAGGTCAACGCAGCCGCCTACCAGGGAGATTTAGATTACTTTATGCTTCCTTATGCTTCCAAGCGGGGTGGGTTAGTGCAGTGTGTAGTGCTGTTGAGAGCGAAGACACCCGCAAGTTCCACAGCACAAGCTCTTAGCACACGGCCAGGTACACCATCAGGGCCAGCTGCCTTCCGTGCATTCACTCTGCTCAGCATGCGACTGACGTCCGAAGTGGAAAGTACAAGTGGGTTGTCGTCGGTGGAGGATCGTTTATTGAAGATATCAATATCATCTGGTCGAAACGAGTGTAAAAGTTGTTCAGCTCATCAGGGAGTGAAGCACTGTTGGTACATGGAACAAAGCTAGTTGGTTTATAGTCAGTCAGGGTGTGTATTCCCTACCACATACGCCGAGGGTCAGAGGAGGTAAAGTGCTCCTCAATCCGGCGTTTGTAGCAGTGCTTGGATATAGCTATTAGTCTCTTCATATTGCCAGGAACTCCAGTGGGCGGTACAAAGGACGCTCGTACCCTGAGCGCTTCTATGCTGAGGGATGCCATGGTAAGAAATCTCAGACCACCAGTCTTGTTTTTTGCCCTTCTTTTGTACGCATTAGGTTTTTCCATTTATGTGCATCTGCTTTTGTTTTTTTTGTGAATCAGGACCGGCGTTTGTAGCAGTGCTTGGCTATAGCTATTCCTCTCCTCAGGTTAGCTCTGACCAAGCTGTATGCTTCCCGGCGTCCTGATCTGAAGGCAGCATCTCTGGCTTTGAGCAGAGTGCGAACCTCTCTGTTCATCCAGGGCTTCTGATTAGGGAATGTTAATTATTATGGCAAACTTAAAATTAGTGATTAAGTATCACCAGGAAGGAAGATTGACGCTCAAAGAATTCTTTGAGGAGAAGAGAGGAATAAGACAGACAGTCAAAGATTGCGTGAATCCGGTGTTTGTGCAGTGAATGTTAATTTCCAAAAGAGTCTGTCTCTTGTAGCTGTAGTTCGCAAGAGTTATTTGCGCAAGAAAACTGGAGATAGCTAAGTACAGAAGTATAACATCACTAAAACTGGTAAGACGCTGAGCCTCGCAGTGTGATCGCGATGCCATCTTGGTCCTGGGAGACCAAGGACCATTTCCTATAGAAATCAAGGTCCCAGAATCTGGAGGAAGAGAGGAGAGGCACGGAATCCACATTGCTCGAGGTACCCTGTAAAGTTTCCACAGTCAGTGGCGGTTTGGGGTCCCATGTCATCTGCTGGTGTGGGTCCACTGTATTTTCTGAGGTCCAAGGTCAACGCAGCCGCCTACCAGGGAGATTTAGATTACTTTATGCTTCCAAGCGAGGTGGGTTAGTGCAGTGTGTAGTGCTGTTGAGATAGCGTCCTCGGTGGATCTGTTGCAACGATAAGCAAACTGGTGTGGGTCCAGCGTAGCAGGCAGGCAGGATTTCAAGTGAGAAAGAACTAGTCTTTTAAAGCACTTGGAAATTATTGGGGTGAGTGCTACAGGTCGAAAGTCATTAAAGTCTGAAGCAGTAGAATGCTTAGGCACAGGCACAATAATGGCTGACTTAAAGATAGATGGTACAGCTGCCTGGGCAAGCGAAACATTAAAGATGTGAGCGAAGACACCCGCAAGTTCCACAGCACAAGCTCTTAGCACACGGCCAGGTACACCATCAGGGCAAGCTGCCTTCTGTGCATTCACTCTGCTCAGCATGTGACTGACGTCCGAATTGGAAAGTACAAGTGGGTTGTCGTCGGTGGAGGATCGTTTATTGAAGATATCAATATCATCTGGTCGAAACGAGCGTAGAAGTTGTTCAGCTCATCAGGGAGTGAAGCACTGTTGGTAGATGGAACAAAGCTAGTTGGTTTATAGTCAGTCAGGGTGTGTATTCCCTGCCACATACGCCGAGGGTCAGAGGAGGTAAAGTGCTCCTCAATCCGTCGTTTGTAGCAGTGCTTGGCTATAGCTATTAGTCTCTTCATATTGCCAGGGACTCCAGTGGGCGGTACAGAGGACGCTTGTACCCTGAGCGCTTGTTGATGCATTTCAGGACAGAGTTAGTGTAGGTGTCCAAGTGGATGTGTGAGCCTGTGCAGGCTCGGGCAGCATACTCACTCCAGTCGGTGTGCTGGAACTGTTGCTGAAGGAAGGAGTCAGCCCCATCCATCCAGAACTTTACAGTTCTGGTTGAAGGCTTAATCCTCTGCATGACTGGAGTGTATTTGGGAAGCAGGAACAAAGAAAGATGATCGGAAAGTCCAAGATGGGGGAGGGGTGTTGTTTTGAAGCTGGTTAAAGTCCAACCGATGCTGAATCCGGTGTTTGTGCAGTGAATGTTAATTTCCAAAAGTGTCTGTCTGTCGTAACTGTAGTTCGCAAGAGTTATTTGCGCAAGAAAACTGGAGATAGCTAAGTACAGAAGTATAACATCACTAAAACCGGTAAGACGCTGAGCCTCGCAGTGTGATCGCGATGCCATCTTGGTCCTGGAAGACCAAGGACCATTTCCTATAGAAATCAAGGTCCCAGAATCTGGAGGAAGAGAGGAGAGGCACGGAATCCACATTGTTCGAGCTACCCTGTAAAGTTTCCACAGTCAGTGGCGGTTTGGTGTCCCATGTCATCTGCTGGTGTGGGTCCACTTTATTTTCTGAGGTCCAAGGTCGACGCAGCCGCCTACCAGGGAGATTTAGATTACTTTATGCTTCCTTATGCTTCCAAGCGAGGTGGGTTAGTGCAGTGTGTAGTGCTGTTGAGATAGCGTCCTCGGTGGATCTGTTGCAACGATAAGCAAACTGGTGTGGGTCCAGCGTAGCAGGCAGGCAGGATTTCAAGTGAGAAAGAACTAGTCTTTTAAAGCACTTGGAAATTATTGAGGTGGGTTATGCAGTGTGTAGTTCTGTTGAGAGCGAAGACACCCGCAAGTTCCACAGCACAAGCACTCAGCACACGGCCAGGTACACCATCAGGGCCAGCTGCCTTCCGTGCATTCACTCTACTCAGCATGCGACTGACGTCCGAAGTGGAAAGTACAAGTGGGTTGTCATCGGTGGAGGATCGTTTATTGAAGATATCATTATCATCTGGTCGAAACGAGCGTAAAAGTTGTTCAGCTTATCAGGGAGTGAAGCACTGTTGGTAAATGGAACAAAGCTAGTTGGTTTATAGTCAGTCAGGGCGTGTATTCCCTGCCACGTACACCGAGGGTCAGAGGAGGTAAAGTGCTCCTCAATCCGGCATTTGTAGCAGTGCTTGGCTATAGCTATTAGTCTCTTCATATTGCCAGGAACTCCAGTGGGCGGTACAAAGGACGCTCGTACCCTGAGCGCTTCTATGCTGAGGGATGCCATGGTAAGAAATCTCAGACCACCAGTCTTGTTTTTTGCCCTTCTTTTGTACGCATTAGGTTTTTCCATTTATGTGCATCTGCTTTTGTTTTTTTTGTGAATCAGGACCGGCGTTTGTAGCAGTGCTTGGCTATAGCTATTCCTCTCCTCAGGTTAGCTCTGACCAAGCTGTATGCTTCCCTGCATCCTGATCTGAAGGCAGCATCTCTGGCTTTGAGCAGAGTGCGAACCTCTCTGTTCATCCAGGGCTTCTGATTAGGGAATGTTAATTATTATGGCAAACTTAAAATTAATGATTAAGTATCACCAGGAAGAAAGATCGACGCTCAAAGAATTCTTTGAGGAGAAGAGAGGAATAAGACAGACAGTCAAAGATTCTCTCTTATCTCTTGAATTTATTGAACAAATCCAAGCCATATATAGGACCCCAGTCACGTACACCATTATTAGATCATGTCTCGTTCCATCAACCCAAACATTCCCTTATTGGTGCCTCGTCATCTCCCTTTTATCTCCGTCCTCTTCGTATTGCCAGGAACTCCAGTGGGCGGTACAAGGACACTTGTACAAGCGCCTCTATGCTAAGGAATGTCATGTTAAGAAATCTTGGACCCTCGTCAACGTCAGAGAGGATCCCAGGCATGTCGCACCCCTTCTGCATAGGAGGTTATTTCGGGCGGGCCGAGCACAACGTGGGCATGGGCATTTCCAGTGCGGGGCCGTCAGGATTTCAGAGGGCAGTACGAAATGAAGGTGTCTGAACGATGACAACCGACGTGGAGATGCTGCTCTACCGGAAAACCAGACCCGCCTTGGGTAGGCACCTGCCAGGCTTCATAAAAAGAAGCAGAGGGATCCTACCCCATGCTGCGGGTCAGCTTCCAGGGATGGGTTTTGTTTACCCTTCCCGTACCTATCTTTGGGAGACTTAGGCGGCCAGTCCCCTACGCTGAGACAGTCCGAAAACGGCGGCCGCAGGCACAGCGATGTCCGGGGCTCT
>NW_027101072.1:2182898-2240398 GCF_029633855.1 Hoplias malabaricus | reverse complement strand
CCCATACATCCTGATGGTGTCAAATATATTGGAAGAGGGATGGTTGTCCAATTGCAATATATTCTGATGGTGTCAAATATATTGGAAGTGGGATGGTTGTCCTGATGGTGTCTAATATATTGGAAGTGGGATGGTTGTCCAATTGCAATATATTCTGATGGTGTCAAATATATTGGAAGTGGGATGGTTATCCTGATGGTGTCTAATATATTGGAAGTGGGATGGTTGTCCAATTGCAATATATTCTGATGGTGTCAAATATATTGGAAGTGGGATGGTTGTCCAATTCCCATACATCCTGATGGTGTCAAATATATTGTAAGTGGGATAGTTGTCCAATTCCCCTATATCCTGATGGTGTCAAATATATTGGAAATGAGATGGTTGTCCAATTACCATACATCCTTATGGCTTCAAATATATTGTAAGTGGGATGCTTGTTCAATTACCATATATATTGTGTCAAATATGTTCAAAGTGGGATGGTGTCCCATCACTACATATTGTCATCAGAGCACGTTTTAGGAAAACATAATTGTAATGTCTAAAAATACATTTAGCCATATATCCCATGACTCCCTGATCTCATATCTGTCTTTGGAGTTGTAAAATTCTACTGTCCAAAATCCATATATTTTTTTTTGACTTGAATATATTGGAAGTAGGATTATCAGATCTCAGCTTCAGAACAACATAAGAGGTTTTTACAAACGGGTCTATCTTTGTCTGGGTCTATCTTACTCAGCGTGTGAGTTTGGAGAAGATTGGAGAGAATAAATATTTTCACTCAAAAAAACTAAAAGGGGTCCCCCTATGAGTTGTTTTTAAGTGAAAAAATTGATGTCCTCCAATCATCTCCAAACTCACACCCTGAGTTGATGACACTCAGACTTAGACGAAACTGGTCTTACTTTGAAGATATTTCACTCCTAAGCCAAGATCTGATAATCCAACTTCCAATATATTCCAGTCAAAAACATATATGGGTTTTTGACAGTAGAATTTTACACTTCTAATTACAGAAAAAGGATCAGAGGGACTTGGGCTGTATGGAAACATGTATTTTTTTTAACTATATAAAATGTTTTCCCAAAATGTATAAGTCTTTACTTTAACCATCCCAATTGCAATATATTTGACACAAGTGTTATATATTATATTTAAGCAGTACATTTCTTCGTAGATGTCTTTCAGTAACTGTAAAACATTTATTTTAATTATTTGTAATTTGCTAAGACACATGGAAGACCTTTACATCCCGAGGTAGTGATAGCTTACAACCTGGTCTCACACCTACTTGTGATATAGTCACATATATAGGAGACTGCAATTCATGCTGAAAATATGCGATATGTCACGAATTGCAGATTACTATATCACGAGTAGGTGTGAGACCGGGCTGTAGCTTAACATTACTGGCTGATGTAACTTTGCTAACTGACAAAGCGACACATTTATGTTATGATTAAAACCAATATTTAACAAAAAATATATTCATTAAACACATGAAAAGTGTTGTATTCTAATCAAATGATATTTAAACTCCCGCACGAGTTATGCACAGGGGCCGTGTCTTCATTAATTCAGACTTATTATCCTGGATTTAAGTCCTTTATAGAGTATTTAGTTATTTTTTATAACGTCTCTTCCTTACACATGTAAACAATCGTACACACACAAGAATGCGTGTATTTGTATAACTAAAAATGTGAGTCTGTAAACAAGTTTTAGTCCCCACACCGAGATTATATCCATCTACACACAGACAAAGAGAGAGTCCACCAGTTTCGCTACACTACACTTTGTTTGGGTTTTTATGTACTGTTTCTAATTCTATATTTTTGTTGTGATATCAGTTATAATTGAATATGTATTTTGTCTCGTTCACCAGTGATATTTTTCAGTTACTGTAGTTAAAACAGCATTTAACTAATCCATACGGGCCTACTTACATATTCATGATTGGATTTACATCACACACTGTAGCTGACACGAAACATAAATCCTTTGTGAACGTAGTCCCTACGTTTCATCTGAATTATTCATAACATAGTGAGCGAAGCACTGACCTATGGCTACGTTGAGCCCTACGTGAGCAGTGTGAAGACAGCAATATTAGTAAGCTGATCCCCATAGCAACTGGAAGTTAATTTTTCACAATAAAAAACCTCTGGTGTTTAGTACCTTAAAATTTGTAAACATGCATATTATTATATAACTTCATTCATAACATGCTCTAAAGCTTTTCATAATTGTATATCAAACAAACATCACTATTCTCTCACACTATGTGTGTGACACATACTGAGATTTGACATTGATAAATTATGTGCATTCTTTTAATAGCATACTGCTAAACAATACAGTGTCAATACAAACCCATGGTGAAATTAACTTTCCAGATCCTCCTCTTTCTGTAAACGTATTGTATGTTTAACGATACATTAAGTTACTCATGTTTTATTTAATTATGTGTATCTACTTCTATATATAAATTAAGAGAGGATAAATCTCCTTCAAAATGAAATTGAACAAAAAATTCTGAATTAAAAAAGGGCTTTTTCAGCAGTTCAGTGGTGGTTGAAGTGAGGGGTATATATATATATATATATATATATATATATATATATATATATATATATATATATATATGTGTGTGTGTGTGTGTGTGTGTGTGTGTGTGTGCTTTTAAACGTATTTATATATGTATAATGTTAATACAAAATCTCATAAAAAACATGGTCAAATCCAATACGCTTAGAGACCAACGACATTCCTTACACCTGGACCCCCATGACTACTGACGAAGAACACTCAGAAAAGTGACACTGAGCCTGCTGTGGGCCAACGCTGTTTTCTGACTGTGACTCTGAGCCGAGTGTAGTCAATTCACAAAAAACATTATAAGAACGCAGTACCAAAGCATGGCTCAATTTTGCATGTAGGTATTTGAGTATACACTAAGTAGGCTACAAGCTTATTGTTTTTAGTCCAATACACTTTATAAACTTGAATTCCTCTGTTTTTTTTTCATTTGTTTTAAATTATGCTCTAAACGTGTTGGATTCTCCGTGTTGACACGTAGCGTATAATTTCGTGTTAACACGTTAAGGTATTGACGCGTTATGAACGTGTTAACACGTTAAGTTTGTGTATTTCGTGAATCATGATGCTTTACTGCCACCAACTGGTGTATGGCGTTATTGCTGAAACAACATAAAGCCTTAACTTACCAAATAACGGAAACAATTCCAGTGTTTAATGTTCTGAACAATGTTTATGAGATTTTGTATAAACATTATACAAACATAATATTTATATAAACATAAATACGTTTAAAAGCGCACACAAACATAGATATATATACCCCTCACTTCAACCACCACTGAATTTACTGCTGAAAAAAGCCCTTTTTTAATTCAGATTTTTTTGTTCAATATAATTTTGAAGGAGATTTATCCTATCTTAACATATATAAGTATGTGGCCACAAATGGGTCCACAATTCCATTTAGACCTAACAGGTGGTGGTGGGGTCTTAGTTCCGAAAAGCCATTTAGTGGACAAAATAGCAGTTGCTTACCTCTTCGTAGTACCACACCATCCCAATCCACATATATGATACGCCGCTTGGTGGACCTTATCGGCCTAGCGCGCGGCGCCCCCTAGACGATTTACTTTGCAGAGCCCGGGGTCGGGTCCTGGGCACACGTGGTGAGAGCTAAAAATCCTCAAAGTTTGGGCCTTTTACCCGCACTTTTGCATCAATCCACCAGGTGGCTCCCGGAACGTCCCGATTCCAATATATTCCATTACAGGCAAATATATTGGGATTGGGATGGCGTATATATTTATCATTCGTTGAAGTGTTTTGTAATGTTTTTAATACTTTTAACATGCCCAACATCCATAGACATTAACATTTTTAAAGTGTTGGCTACTTTGATAAGGCAACACAAACGTCCTTTCACAAAGTTTCCAACTATCTTTGATATATTTATAATGCCAGTAAACCGACAAACACGTAACCACAGTGAGCCAGCCTGTCCTTCTGAAACTCTTGTCCGAACGCCTTACTTTCAAATTTTCAAGTTAGCTAATGTTACTGCTGCATTACTTAAGGTGGAAGCGAAAAATTTAAAAGCTTCTGAGCGAACACCAGTCAGAATGTCAACACTAGAACTATCAGGATTTTCATATACCCCCTTTTTCTACCAGAGGCTGCCAAATGGCAGTGCTGGGGTAATTTGCAACCCATTAGGCCACATTTTGTTATGTACATTAAGCCACTACTAGGTGCTAAAACGGGGGGATGGGTGATAGTGTGAACTGTGTTGACTGACAAAGCTCTGAGAGTCACAGCAGGCACAGACTTTCAGGAGTTTAGTTTAGGGCAACAGTCTCAACAAATAAAAAATATTTTGGTACTTTGGCAGTTTTCTCAGCTGCTGATAATTATTATTATAATCTTTCAAAAATATAATGAAATAATACTTGTTTATTTAGAATACACACAATAAAGAATTATTTAAGCTTTTTAGTTTATATTTGTTGATCTAATGCAGTATTATTTGATGTGAAACCTACAAAAACCTTGAGAAATATAAATAAAAAATTCAGTTAAGTAAAAATTGCTCAAAAATAGTATTTAAGTTTAATTTGAGTCATATTTACTTGTCAAGAAAAACACTTTGCCAATGGGGTGAGATATTTTGACTTAAAACAAGAAAAAATGTCCTGATAATATTCTTTTACTTGGGTTTTTAAATGTTTAAGTAAAAATGTCCTTTTTACAAGTAGCTGAGGGTTGTTTTTTGTATAAATTTATGTAAAAATATCTTTACCTATTGGCAGTTTTTCAAAAGACAAAAACTACTTAAAATAAGGTTACAACATATCAGAGCTATTTTGACTAATCAATATGCCACTTTTTGCACTGTGAAAACAATCCTACATTAGTACAAAGGAGGCAGTTTTTCAAAAGGCAAATTTACTTAAAATCTGAACTTTAGCTATTTTGACAAATCATCAGTGAGAAAACAATCCAAAATTAGTACAAAGGAGGCAGACTTGAGGTGTTTTGGAATTATAGTTCAAATAATGTCTTTGTGTGAGTTTTAGAGAAAGATGACTGCAGACACTGGAAAACTTGTTAATAAAGTGCATAAACTTTATATAATAAACTGCACCAAAGTAAATAGCCTATCTGGCTACATGCTGAGTGAAATAAAATAGAATAAACCTTTCTCACTATAGTACAATATTACAAATATACACGATGGAGGTAACTGAGATGGGTGTGTCAGTGTCAGTCAGGGTGTGTATTCCCTGCCACATACGCCGAGGGTCAGAGGAGGTAAAGTGCTCCTCAATCCAGAGTTTGTAGCAGTGCTTGGCTATAGCTATTAGTCTCTTCATATTGCCAGGAACTCCAGTGGGCGGTACAAAGGACGCTCGTACCCTGAGCGCTTCTATGCTGAGGGATGCCATGGTAAGAAATCTCAGACCACCAGTCTTGTTTTTTGCCCTTCTTTTGTACGCATTAGGTTTTTCCATTTATGTGCATCTGCTTTTGTTTTTTTTGTGAATCAGGACCGGCGTTTGTAGCAGTGCTTGGCTATAGCTATTCCTCTCCTCAGGTTAGCTCTGACCAAGCTGTATGCTTCCCTGCATCCTGATCTGAAGGCAGCATCTCTGGCTTTGAGCAGAGTGCGAACCTCTCTGTTCATCCAGGGCTTCTGATTAGGGAATGTTAATTATTATGGCAAACTTAAAATTAATGATTAAGTATCACCAGGAAGAAAGATCGACGCTCAAAGAATTCTTTGAGGAGAAGAGAGGAATAAGACAGACAGTCAAAGATTCTCTCTTATCTCTTGAATTTATTGAACAAATCCAAGCCATATATAGGACCCCAGTCACGTACACCATTATTAGATCATGTCTCGTTCCATCAACCCAAACATTCCCTTATTGGTGCCTCGTCATCTCCCTTTTATCTCCGTCCTCTTCGTATTGCCAGGAACTCCAGTGGGCGGTACAAGGACACTTGTACAAGCGCTTCTATGCTAAGGAATGTCATGTTAAGAAATCTTGGACCCTCGTCAACGTCAGAGAGGATCCCAGGCATGTCGCACCCCTTCTGCATAGGAGGTTATTTCGGGCGGGCCGAGCACAACGTGGGCATGGGCGTTTCCATCAGAGCGGTGACTCTGAAATCTCTTCTGGTAAGATTTCCTAAATTTTCTATGTTTGTTTGCTGGTTATAGCTGTTGTGATTTTGGAAGAGACACACTGCAAAAAGTACAATCTTGAAGTTAAAATTGCTCAAGAATATTATTCTATTTTAATTTGAGTAATTTTGACTTGTATTTTGACTTAAAACAAGACAAAATGTCCTGATACGATTCTTTTACTTTGGGTTTTAAAAAGTTTAAGTAAAAATGTCTTTTTTTACAACTAGCTGAGGGTTGTTTTTTTGTATAAATTTATTAAAAAATATCTTTACCTATTGGCAGTTTTTCAAAAGACAAAAACTACTTAAAATAAGGTTACAAAATATCAGAGCTATTTTGACTAATCAATATGCCACTTTTTGCACTGTGAAAACAATCCTACATTAGCACAAAGGAGGCATACTTCAGATGTTTTGGAATTATAATTCAAATACCATGTTTGTGTCAATTTCACATTATTTGAACCTTTCACTAATCAATTCTCAAACATATGGTCCTGTAGATGAGGAGACTTCACCACCTCCAGGAAAGAGAGGTCGCATGGAGACACACGGGTGGCTGACAGAGACGGCAAAAGATGGCACAGTGTGGCATGAAGCACATAGTTTATATTTCTGTAAAGTTTACATTTCTATTCATGAATACTTTTGTTAACATATTGTTGCATGCTTATTTAATCTTTCATTACTTCCTTTATTACTATTTCATTGTACAGGGAAACCAAGCAAAATGTTTCTTTCCTGTTCATATACCAATAAAACTACCTTGAATCTAAATGTCTGGTAATGTTGACTTTTTTTGTGGGTGGGGGTTCACCAACTTGCTGCAGAGAAGAGTGTGGAGTGCAGTAGAGTGTCTCCTTTCAAATGTAAAGGCCTCATTTACATAACACTGGAGGTGAGAAGAGCTGTTCACACCTGCCAAATGGCAGTTCTTTGGGATTTAAAGGTATAATTGCCAAATGGCAGCGGTTTGGTAGTTCTAGTGTTAAACAATACACCTGCATATAGTCAGCACAAAAAGATTGCTCACACATTAAAATCATGCCCAAGATAATGGAACAATGACGTTCAGAAGTAAGTTATAATCCAGCGTCAGGTAATTTAATGTGGAAGCGAAGAGTTGCAATACAACATTGAGCTTCTGGGCAACCTCAATGTTAAGAAATTAAAATTATACAAGCACATACAGGTGCTGGTCATAAAATTTGAATGTATGCAAGACATGGGTGTCAGCTGTCATGTTCCTTATGCCAAGCCACTCTTGAACAAGAGACAGCGTCAGGAAAAAGGACTGGACTGCTCCCGAGTGGTCCAAAGTTATGTTCCCTGATTAAAATAAATTAGATGAGATTAGATTCAACTTTATTGTCATTGTGCAGAGTACAAGTACAGGGCCAATGGAATGTAGTTAGCATCTAACCAGAAGTGCAATATATAACATTATTTACATAATTTACATAAAGTGCAGTAGTGATATGACATTGTGATTATGGAAGTTAAAGTAACCATATATACATATTGAAATATAAAATATGTAAGCAAAGTAACATTGTGTAGGTGATGAATTATGTACTGAAGGATGAATGAAATACAGCTTTACAGAAGGTGCAGTGAAATGATTGTGCAAGATTTATTTAAAGTGCCTGAATAGTGTTCATCCGGATAACAGCCTCAGGAAAAAAAAACTTTTACGAAACCTGTTAGTGCGGGAAAAGAGGCTCCTGTAACGTCTGCCAGATGGTAAAAGGCTGAAAAGTCCATGATTTGGGTGTGTGACGTCCTTGACGATATTTCTTGCCCTGCCCAGGCAGCGTTTATGGTAGATGTCCTCGAAGGAACTTGAAACTGGACACCTGATCCACTGCAGTTCCGTTGATGTGAATGGGGGCGTGAGCTTGGTTCCTAGTCCGTCTGAGGTCCATGATGATCTCCTTTGTTTTGAGCGTGTTTAGTACCAGGTTATTCTTTTGGCACCACAAGGACAGATGCTGTACTTCATCCCGGTAGGGCGTTTCATTATTGTCTGTAATCAAGCCTATCACCATGGTGTCATCTGCGAATTTGACTACGGTGTTTGAACCATAGGCAGGTACACAGTCATGGGTGAAGAGAGAGTACAGAATCGGGCTAAGAACACAACCTTGTGAAACGCCAGTGTTCAAGGTGATGGTTGATGAATGAAGGTTGCCTAATCTAACAGATTGGGGTCTGTTAGACAGGAAGTCTAAAATCCAGTGGCAGAGTGATGTGCTGATACCCAGAGGGTGGAGTTTGGATATCAGCATAGGCGGAATCACTGTGTTGAATGCAGAACTAAAATCGAGGAACAGCATTCTCACCTATGAGTTTTGACAGTCCAGGTGGGTTAGTGCAGTGCTGTTGAGATAGCGTCCTCTGTGGATCTGTTGCTATGATAAGCAAACTGGTGTGGGTCCAGCGTAGCAGGCAGGCAGGATTTCAAGTGAGAAAGAACTAGTCTTTTAAAGCACTTGGAAAATATTGGGGTGAGTGCTACAGGTCAAAATTCATTAAAGTCTGAAGCAGTAGAATGCTTAGGCACAGGCACAAGGATGGCTGATTTAAAGATAGAAGGTACAGCTGCCTGGGCAAGCGAAACATTAAAGATGTGAGCAAAGACACCCGCAAGTTCCACAGCACAAGCTCTTAGCACACGGCCAGGTACACCACCAGGGCCAGTTGCCTTCCGTGCATTCACTCTGCTCAGCATGCGACTGACGTCCGAATTGGAAAGTACAAGTGGGTTGTTGTCGGTGGAGGATCGTTTATTGAAGATATCAATATCATCTGGTCGAAACGAGCGTAGAAGTTGTTCAGCTCATCAGGGAGTGAAGCACTGTTGGTAGATGGAACAAAGCTAGTTGGTTTATAGTCAGTCAGGGTGTGTATTCCCTGCCACATACGCCGAGGGTCAGAGGAGGTAAAGTGCTCCTCAATCCAGAGTTTGTAGCAGTGCTTGGCTATAGCTGTTAGTCTCTTCATATTGCCAGGAACTCCAGTGGGCGGTACAAAGGACGCTTGTACCCTGAGCGCTTCTATGCTGAGGGATGCCATGCCAAGAAATCTCGGACCACCAGTCTTGTTTTTTGCCCTTATTTTGTATGCATTAGGTTTCTCCATTTATGTGCATCTGCTTTTCTTTTTTCTGTAAATCAGGACCGGCGTTTGTAGCAGTGCTTGGCTATAGCTATTCCTCTCCTCAGGTTAGCTCTGGCCAAGCTGTATGCTTCCCGGCGTCCTGATCTGAAGGCAGCATCTCTGGCTTTGAGCAATGTGCGAACCTCTCTGTTTATCCAGGGCATTTGAATAGGGAATGTTAATTGTTATGGCAAACTTAAATTTAATGATTAAGTATCACCAGGAAGAAAGATCGATGCTCAAAGAATTCTTTGAGGAGAAGACAGGAATAAGACAGACAGTCAAAGTCAGTCCACACAGTTGTTGATGTGTTTCAGGACAGAGTTAGTGTAGGTGTCCAAGTGGATGTGTGAGCCTGTGGAGGCTCGGGCAGCATACTCACTCCAGTCGGTGTGCTGGAACTGTTGCTGAAGGAAGGAGTCAGCCCCATCCATCCAGAACTTTACAGTTCTGGTTGAAGGCTTAATCCTCTGCATGACTGGAGTGTATTTGGGAAGCAGGAACAAAGAAAGATGATCGGAAAGTCCAAGATGGGGGAGGGGTGTTGTTTTGAAGCTGGTTAAAGTCGAACCGATGCTGAATCCGGTGTTTGTGCAGTGAATGTTAATTTCAAAAAGTGTCTGTCTGTCGTAACTGTAGTTCGCAAGAGTTATTTGCGCAAGAAAACTGGAGATAGCTAAGTACAGAAGTATAACATCACTAAAACCGGTAAGACGCTGAGCCTCGCAGTGTGATCGCGATGCCATCTTGGTCCTGGGAGACCAAGGACCATTTCCTATGGATATCAAGGTCCCAGAATCTGGAGGAAGAGAGGAGAGGCACGGAATCCACATTGCTCGAGGTACCCTGCAAAGTTTCCACAGTAAGTGGCGGTTTGGGGTCCCATGTCATCTGCTGGTGTGGGTCCACTGTATTTTCTGAGGTCCAAGGTCAACGCAGCCGCCTACCAGGGAGATTTAGATTACTTTATGCTTCCTTATGCTTCCAAGCGGGGTGGGTTAGTGCAGTGTGTAGTGCTGTTGAGAGCGAAGACACCCGCAAGTTCCACAGCACAAGCTCTTAGTACACGGCCAGGTACACCACCAGGGCCAGCTGCCTTCCGTGCATTCACTCTGCTCAGCATGCGACTGACGTCCGAAGTGGAAAGTACAAGTGGGTTGTCGTCGGTGGAGGATCGTTTATTGAAGAAATCAATATCATCTGGTCGAAACGAGTGTAAAAGTTGTTCAGCTCATCAGGGAGTGAAGCACTGTTGGTAGATGGAACAAAGCTAGTTGGTTTATAGTCAGTCAGGGTGTGTATTCCCTGCCACATATGCCGAGGGTCAGAGGAGGTAAAGTGCTCCTCAATCCGGCGTTTGTAGCAGTGCTTGGCTATAGCTATTAGTCTCTTCATATTGCCAGGAACTCCAGTGGGCGGTACAAAGGACGCTCGTACCCTGAGCGCTTCTATGCTGAGGGATGCCATGGTAAGAAATCTCAGACCACCAGTCTTGTTTTTTGCCCTTCTTTTGTACGCATTAGGTTTTTCCATTTATGTGCATCTGCTTTTGTTTTTTTTTGTGAACCAGGACCGGCGTTTGTAGCAGTGCTTGGCTATAGCTATTCCTCTCCTCAGGTTAGCTCTGACCAAGCTGTATGCTTCCCGGCGTCCTGATCTGAAGGCAGCATCTCTGGCTTTGAGCAGAGTGCGAACTTGTCTGTTCATCCAGGGCTTCTGATTAGGGAATGTTAATTATTATGGCAAACTTAAAATTAATGATTAAGTATCACCAGGAAGGAAGATCGACGCTCAAAGAATTCTTTGAGGAGAAGAGAGGAATAAGACAGACAGTCAAAGATTGCGTGAATCCGGTATTTGTGCAGTGAATGTTAATTTCCAAAAGTGTCTGTCTCTCGTAGCTGTAGTTCGCAAGAGTTATTTGTGCAAGAAAACTGGAGATAGCTAAGTACAGAAGTATAACATCACTAAAACTGGTAAGATGCTGAGCCTCGCAGTGTGATCGCGATGCCATCTTGGTCCTGGAAGACCAAGGACCATTTCCTATAGAAATCAAGGTCCCAGAATCTGGAGGAAGAGAGGAGAGGCACGGAATCCACATTGTTCGAGGTACCCTGTAAAGTTTCCACAGTCAGTGGCGGTTTGGTGTCCCATGTCATCTGCTGGTGTGGGTCCACTTTATGTTCTGAGGTCCAAGGTCAACGCAGCCGCCTACCAGGGAGATTTAGATTACTTTATGCTTCCTTATGCTTCCAAGCGAGGTGGGTTAGTGCAGTGTGTAGTGCTGTTGAGATAGCGTCCTCGGTGGATCTGTTGCTACGATAAGCATAGTGGTGTGGGTCCAGCCTAGCAGGCAGGCAGGCAGGATTTCAAGTGAGAAAGAATTAGTCTTTTAAAGCACTTGGAAATTATTGGGGTGAGTGCTACAGGTCAAAAGTCATTAAAGTCTGAAGCAGTAGAATGCTTAGGCACAGGCACAACGATGGCTGATTTAAAGATAGATGGTACAGCTGCCTGAGCAAGCGAAACATTAAAGATGTGAGTGAAGACACCCGCAAGTTCCATAGCAAAGCTCTTAGCACAATTTACAATTTACAAAGCTCTTAGCAAAAACTAATTTACAAAGCTCTTAGCACACGGCCAGGTACACCATCAGGGCCAGCTGCCTTCCGTGCATTCACTCTGCTCAGCATGCGACTGACGTCCGAAGTGGAAAGTACAAGCTGCACAAATCAGTCAGAGAGAGCGGGCAGCACGCACAAAACACTCAGAGAGAGCGCGCAGTTTGCACAAAACACTCAGAGAGCACGCAGTTTGCACAAAACACTCAGAGAGAGCGCGCAGATTGCACAAAACACTCAGCGAGAGCGCGCAGCATGCACAAAACCCTCAGCCAGAGCGCGCAGCATGCACAAAACCCTCAGCGAGAGCGCGCAGCACGCACAAAACCCTCAGCGAGAGCGCGCAGTTTGCACAAAACACACAGAGAGCGCAAAGCTCGCAAAAAAACCTCAGAGAGAGCGCGCAGTTCGCACAAAACACACAGAGAGATCGCAAAGCTCACAAAAAAAACTAAAGAGAGATCGCGCAGTTTGCACAAAACACTCAGAGAGAGCGCAAAGCTCGCAAAAAAAAAACCTGAGAGAGCGTGCAGCGCGCACAAAACATTCAGCGAGAGCGCGCAGTTTGCACAAAACATTCAGCGAGAGCGCGCAGTTTGCACAAAACACACAGAGAGAGCGCGCAGCACGCACAAAACCCTCAGAGAGATCGCAAAGCTCGCAAAAAAAAAACCTGAGAGATCGCGCAGCCCGCACAAAATTTCTGTTGAAGCCATAGCATAACTCAATGGTGAGTCAAAAGCGGCAGAGGTTACTTTTTTTTAAAAAACCGTGACCCAGGCAAAGCTCCATATTTGTAACGGCAAATGCAAAGCTGGTTAAGGCATAACTTTGTTGGGGTTAACCTTTTGTCTGAAGTGTCTTACATAACTTCAAGTCTTGTGTGAATGTGTTCACCGGAAAAATACTCCAACAGCGCTCCGTATAACATGGATAAAACAATTATTTACAACACATACCAAGTCGACGTTAACAGAGCACGTTTAATAAATAATATAGAAGACACGGGTTAGCCTTTTTTTTTGTAAGCACAGGGCTGACATTTTATGAAACACACTTTACCTTGTGTGAGCACTATATCTACAATGTTTGAATCCATTTTTAAAAAAAATGTTCTTCTTTTTTGCAGCTTGAACACAACTAAATCAGATGCAGTGGGCATGTAAATTTTGCAAATTTGTGTATGAAAGAAAGGGCAACTGCTTAGACATTACAGATACAGAAACATGGTGGTTACAGCCACCAGTGAAACGCATGTTGGAGCGCTGGCCAGCCCTTTTCAGAAAGCAGCAGGTATGGTAACAAATATGTAATTTATGTAAAATAAAACATACAATCATATTAACATGAACATATTACTTCTACAAGAGTAAATGTATTTTAATTTGTGTAATCTGTTAATGTGGTACAAATCGAATTATGGCTCTATGTGTGCTGTGTTTTTCCTAAAGGTTTTTGCTGAGTTCACAAGGGTGGCAAGTAAAGATCTTGAACAAGACTTTTTTGAGGCCTTGGACCGTCACACCCCACGATTCCTTGAGATCTTTAAATCCAGGAAAGGAATTATTGGCAGTACACTTGCAGACATTGTTGCCCAAGTTGAAATTAAGGTAAGGAATCTTTTTATTACAATTTGGAATGTTACTTATATAAGAGTGATCCAGTCACCTCCTTAATGGAACACTAGATAATATTTTTTACCTTAATTTTTTAGCTTAATTACAGCTTCAAAATCATTGTGATGCTCCACTGATCTTAGCTAGTGTTCCTTTAAGGTTGGTTAGTTTTCCTGTAGACTTGTCATTATCAACTAATTCCAAACATGAGAACCAACATTTATTTGCCATGGAGCTGCACTATTTCCCGAAAACTATTAAAGACAAATCAGTTATTTTTGTGCTGTGTAATGTTTCTTCATTTTTAATAGTCTTTCTAAAACCAGGGAGCCCAAAGACAGACAAGTTAAACAAAACAGCACAAACACCCAATAATATTTTTTTTAGCAGATGAATCCTGTTTTAATGGGATGGTAACATATATTATAGAACACAGACACCTATGTGTTTTAACTTATAATTTATCACACATTTGTCTCATGTTTATTTTTAGATATTTTGGTTTGTTTTTTCTTAACTTGTAGATCCAGGATATTACAGCAATGTGGACTGCTGTCCTTCGTTGTCTTCCAGGTTTATCTTGGAGATTAGGCAGGGAGTACTTCAAGGTCTGTTTTGTAAGTATTACATCAAATTGTATAATTAAAATTTACTTAGTGAAGACATGAAGGTTTTGCAATAATATATTTTTTTCATTATATTTACCTTTTGTCTGCAGGATTCAGATACCATCACAGATTTCATTCAGGTTCCTGATGGGTTATTGACTGTTATACCTGAAGACAGCCAGCAACCAGGTCCAAATGCCATACACTTTGAGCCATCTAGCATTAATATCATACTGGAAGGTAACATTATGGAGAACATTGAAAACCATGCTCAAGCTATTTGCCTGACATTTGAACTACTATACAACCTTCATTTGGACTATCCCAAAAGACTGGAGAACACATTTGACTTGCTAAACCTGGGAGTAGGCAATCTGAGCCCAAAATAATTTAAGGGATTTCTAAGTTTCGATGGACCCAGCTTTACCCTCTTATTGATGTTAGGCTCTCATTTATATGGTTTGCACTTGCAAAATGTTCTTGTGTTGTTCATAATGTGTCAAAGCACTTAAATTTATTGTGCAAAACTTTAGCTTGGTTAAGTGCATTAAACATTATTGTACATTTTTGTTTATTACACAGACTGTGCCATTTGAGTCATTCAAGAATAAAGATTACTGGAGGTTTTCTTTTAAAAAATATTTTTAATTGACTTAAATGTGGAATTAATTTTATTTTTGGGTAACTTTATGTATTTAGATAGGCTGATGTGCTCTGTGATGTAATGGAATTTGATTAAAATAAACCAGAAGTACTACTGAATAATAATTCTTTGTTGTGCTTACTTTATTTTTCTAAGGCAATCGGTTTCCTAAATTCTATTAAGTAAACAGGACTCTTGTGGAATTATGTTAACTTGGGTAACATAAGTTGGCAGTACTTAAAAATGGCAACTTACATCTATGTACTACTTAATGTCATGGGGCGACTGAAGTTAAAAAGGCTGCTATGATGGCAGATACTTACGAATTTACCCATAAGGAGTCGAGAGTGAAAGAGAGATCAGTGGTTGGAGAAAGGCTAATATAGAGGTTAAATCAGCAGAGACTAAAAGTCATAGGGAAGGGCCATCTGGCTCTAAACCTCATACTCAACTTCAAAAACCTGTAAATTCTACTCCCTCGGGAGAAATAATCTGCCATTATTGTAGAAAACCTGGCCATATAAAATCAGGTTGTCCAGTTCTGCAGAAGTGCAGACGTGGGTCTTATACTGACTCTTCAAAATCTGTGGCATTGGTAGTTGGTTCAGAGAGGACTATTAATTGTGTGGATCCTGAGTCTGAAATAACCCCCTCTCTGTATGATGGGTTTGTCTCCTGCTGTACAGTGTCCATTGGTTCTGGGGAGCCAGAAACCAAAATTAAAATTTTCAGGGACACTGGTGCAGTTCAGTCCTTGTTGTTACAAGGGGTTCGTGATTAGCCAGTTTCAATGACTCTTCAGTGTTGCTTCAAGGTGTGGGAAGTTTGTTTGGTGCCATGCCATTGCATAAAGTGTACCGTGTCATACTCCATGGAGTGTGCAGAATTCAAAGCTGCATAAGCCTCCCGAGCTTTCCCCTACAGGACACTCTGAACCAAAACGGTCCAACAATTTTCCAGCCAAGCTAATTCCGTGGCTATATTCTCAAAGGCATCAAAAAACACATCTACCTCGTCTTCCTGAAATTTTGGCATTAGATGTAGACATTTGGATACATCAAACCGAGTCTCATGTCTGCGCTGTTGTTGACTCTCCATCTGCGAGAGTTTAACCTTCTCCAACTCAATCTTAGCTAACTCCAGCTCCCTCAAACTATCCTTCTCCTTCTCTCGCCTACTCCTCTCTGCTTGTTCCCTAGCCAATCTTGCCTCAATGACGGAGTCACTCAAACCTAGGGACTGAACAAGGATCTACTATCTTAATTTTATTCAACTCTGAATCTACCTCAATCTCATAATATTCAGCAAGCTGGAGCAACTGAGGCTTCTTTAATTTTATCCAGTCCGATGTCTGCAGATGGGCTTGGATAAAACTTTCCGGATCAAACTGAGACATTTTTGGGAAAACATTTTTAAAATACCAAAAGCCCCCCAGCCGAAATGAGGACAGACCAGAGACCCCTGACTCTAAGGCTACTAAAATTCAAACACCAAGAGGTAACCTATATTCCCCTATTGGCCTAAAATCCCTAAGTACCACCAAAGTATGACTACAAAACTAAAAGTACTTGACAATTTTGGCCACCTTACCTCAAGTCCTCTCATAGGACTTCTGAAAGAACACATACAACTCAAGAAGCCCCAAGTAGGCCACAATTTCCAACAGGTATTTTTGAGTCAAATCAACATCACCAAATCAGATTTCCTGAGAACTCAACCAAACATACCCAATTACCAAAGGTCTAGACTGTATACAATCAAGCAACTCTGCAATCCAATACCCACCTTAGCAAACAGCTAACAGCCTTAGCAAACAGCTAATCTCAACAGAGCACAAAACTATCAAGTTACAATCACACAGCCAACAATTAGATCAAAATCAATCCCAGGACAAGCCCCCACTTGCTACGTACCACTAGCCAACCCCTTTTCACCATGAAATCGTCTAAAGGAAAGAAGGGTAACTAGTGTCCCTAGCCTAAAGGCTATGTGTTGCAAGTACCACAATATGAAAATAAGGTGTTGAAAGCTATTGTGATGAAATGAGAACTCGGGAGGGTTCACTCTTCTTACCCAAAGATCCTCGAAGAACCCAAGCGCTAACTCCATGATCGACCAGCCCAAGCATGTAGAGATTATTCAAAAGGGTAGGTAGTAATCTGGAGGTGCAACAGTTTCCAGAGCACTAGAGAAAAATCGGCCCCAAAACTTCCACCATCTTATATATATCCAAAACGACGCTCCGGTATCTGGCCTCCAATACCAGAGGTCCTCCCCTTTAAAGGCTCCACTTCAAGATCTCAAGAAAAGTAAGACCCCCCCCCCCCCCCCAGTGGCTGGAGTGTGTATTGTGGGAGTCAAGTGTCTATCCCAGTGCACCTAGTTTAGAAGAATCTATATTCAACACAATTAACTCTATTGAGAGAAAATCCCAGTTACGAAAATAATCACACCCCTGTGTAAGTCAAGGCCTCCTTAATCAACAACATTTTTATTTTGTCAATAAGGTCCATACCACACTTCTGACATATTTCATAAAATATCACCATTTAATATTCTAAACATGTACATAAACAAATGCATACATTTTCAAATGACCTTGCCTTTTCCCCAGAGATATCAAATAGAAATCAGAAGAATATCTATTAAACATACCTGAAAACCTGATTTTGGTGGCCTTAAAAGTACACTTACCCTATAATATAGTGTGATTCATATATCAAAGTATATGATCACATTCTAAAGTTGTCATATTGACAAACAATGATAGAAACATTTTACTTCTCAACCTCAAGTAGACTGTAAGTAATTATTCAAATTTCAAAATTTAACAACCTGGCTATTAGCTCGGACATTACATAATGTGGGTTAAAAGCTAAGTAGAACACTTGCACGCTCCTCTGCTCTTTGGGGCTTGAAAACTCCAGAATCCGATAGCTGCTAATCACAACGTATTAGTTGACTGCACAAACTTCTTGTCACACAGTCCACAGCACCAACTCACGTTTTTCAGAACAAATTCAAAAAAGCCACACCGAATTTCAGCTGTCTAAAATGCTTCATGAAGGCTGTGGTAAATTCAAAGACTGCCCATTACCACTGCTGCAATGCCCATTATCACAAGTGTCTGTGGTGCTGCATCAGCATTCATCCTCCATCAGTTCAACAATTTTTTTCCCCTCGTGTAAGACACCTCTGGGTTGATATCTTATGTGGAAAAAAATAAATAAATACACACACACACACATTATATTTATTAATTATATTCTTATTGAAAGATGATACAGTAAACATATTAAAAATATTTCAGTGCAAATTTTCTGGTTCAACTTACAATGAACACTAATTATACAACTTTGCTATAAAAACTTTATCATGGAGGTAGTTTAGACCACAGTTCTAAAAAAAAAATATCACTCAACACTAAACACACCCTTGTATTTACAGAAACTTTGAAAAAGCTAAACTTTTTAAGAAATATAATTCTGTTTAAAAATTTCTACAAAAAACAATAAACAAATTTCTTAAAATTGTGTTATTTGTGTTTGGTAGATTATTTCCTGGTTGTAACAATGCTTCTGGGCAATAAATCTTATACAGTTGGAAAGCCTGTTAAATGATGCCACATTTACCTTTTAAAGAGGCGCAACCCACATTCTCAGCTCTACTGCTCATCCCACAAATGCATGTTCCTTACAAATGTGGCACCGTTTAAAGGGGGAATTAACAGGCTTTCCAACGGTATGAGATAAACTGCCAAAAAGCATTGTTACAACAAAAAAAACTATCTACCAAACACAAATTTCCTTACTTTTTGTGCCAAGTTTATTTTTATAAGATACTCTTTGCAGTTATTTGACATTATTTCATTTGCATTTTGCCAGTCTTTGCTTTCATTATTGTTTTTATGGATTTTGCTGATAAGGTCTTTTGCTTCTGGAATCTCTCCAGAGTCTGCTTCGTGGTTTGCTTGAGTTTTGACAGAAGTTTCAAGGGTGGGTGGGTCTTAGAAGACTACGTTCACCGTGAATCTCCTTTGGTCATCGATTTTGGACTTACAGGTGCTCTGAAATCTCCTCTGGGACCTAGCCAAGCCCACCCCACCCCTAAATGGGACAAGCTTTTATCCCCATACACAGCATCAGGTATGAGTCTTGGTTCCTTCCAAGGTTTCTTCCTCTTGTGCTGAGGGAGTTTTCCCTTGCCACTGTTGCCCCTGGCTCGCTCATAGGAGGCTTGGACCCTGATCTCTGTAAAGCTGCTTTGTGACGACTTTTTGTTGTGAAAAGCGCTATATAAATACAATTTGATTTGATTTGAATTGAATTAAATTTTAGTATTAAATAGCTGTTACAAACATTATAATAAATAGCTGAATGGTCTGAAGATATTGCAGATGCTCATATTTCTTCCCTATGTGTTTTTTCTCCATTCAGTTGACTAGAATTTTAAAAGGCTTATATTAGTGATTTGTGCAAAATATTTATGGTCTTGCTTAATGTAATTATTATACTGTCTAGATAAAGTTTTATACAGTTTCTTGTGTTGTCAAATATGCATTTTTTTCAACACACTATATATAGCAGGAAGTTTAAAAAAAAACAGAAGTTTAAAAAAGTGCAGGAACATATGTTTGCAATCTGGAATAAAGAATACAAAACATAAATTAATTGTTATACTGACACAATTCCCAAAGTTTAAAGTCTGCATATTAAATACCAAACACAATGTTATTTCAAAACACACACAGTATATATATATATATGTCATAGCAAAACTAGCACTAAATGTTAATCCATATTTACAAGCACAATACTGGAGTTTTCTGTTCTTTTTTAAATGCTGAAGCGGTTACTTTTTGTTCTTGTTTCATCAGAAAATAACTGTCACTCTGTTTAAGGTGGAACAGGAGAAATTTTAACTGGATGCTAGCTAACATTAGCAGACGCTAACATACAAATATACTGTAAAAAAAATAATAATAAAATAACAATTAAAATTTAAGCAGTACATTTCTTTGTAGATGTCTTTCAGTAACTGTAAAACATTTATTTTAATTATTTGCAATTTGCTAAGACCTTTACATCCTGAGGTAGTGATAGCTTACAACCTGGTCTCACACCTATTCGTGATATAGTCATATATATAGGAGACTGCAATTCATGCTGAAAATATGCGATATGTCACGAATTGCAGACTACTATATCACGAGTAGGTGTGAGACCGGGTTGTAGCTTTGTCAGTAGTCATGGGGGTCCAGGTGTATGGAATGTCGTTGGTCTCTAAACGTGTTGGATTTGACCATGTTTTTTATTAGATTTTGTATAAACATTATACATATATAAATACGTTTAAAAGCGCACAAACACCCCCCCCCCCCCCCCACACACACACACGTATATAAACCCCTCACTTCAACCACCACTGAATTTACTGCTGAAAAAAGCCCTTTTTTAATTCAGATTTTTTTGTTCAATTTAATTTTGAAGGAGATTTATCCTCTCTTAACATATATAAGTATATACACATAATTAAATAACACATGAGTAAATTAATGTATCTTTACACATAGTATACATGTTTACAGAAAGAGGAGGATCTGGAAAGTTAATTTCACTATGGGTTTGTATTGACACCGTATTGTTTAGCAGTATGCTATTAAAATAATGCACATAATTTATCAATGTGAATGAATTACGCCTCAGTATGTGTCACACACACAGTGTGAGTGAATAGTGATGTTTGTTTGTTATAAAATTATGAAAAGCTTTAGAGCATGTTATGAATGAAGTTATATAATAATATGCATGTTTACAAATTTTAAGGTACTAAACACCAGTTTTTTTATTGTGAAACAAACTTCCAGTTGCTATGGGGATCAGCTTACTATTATTGCTGTCTTCACACTGCTCATGTAGGGCTCAACGTAGCCACAGGTCAGCGCTTAGCTCACTATGTTATGAATAATTCAGATGAAACGTAGGGACTACGTTCACAAAGGATTTATGTTTCGTGTCAGCTACAGTGTGTGACGTAAATCCTATCATGAATATGTAAGTACGCCCGGATTTGAGGCCTCCCATTGGCGAAAACCTTAAGAAGCGTGTAAACGTGTCAATTTTGGTCACGTTATCACGACAAATTTTATGTGTCAACACGCAAATTTTTAATAACGTGTTAACGAGCATGTGTTCACACGTTTAGAGCCCAATGGCGTTCTATAAGAGACCAACGCCATTCCATACACCTGGACCCCCATGACTGCTGACGAAGTGACACTGAGCCTGCAGTGGGCCAGCGCTGTTTTCTGACTGTGACTCTGAGTGTAGTCAATTCACAAAAAACATAAGAACGCAGTACCAAAGCATGGCTCAATGTTGCATGTAGGTATTTTAGTATTGAATTCCTCTGTTTTTTCTTTCATTTGTTTTATGCTTCAAAGGAATACATCTACAAATGAGTATGTGCAAGTGTGTAAAGCTCTGATATTTAAGTACCCTTTTCTGAAGGAAAATGAGGGGAATGGATGTGTGAGTTAATTCTAATAGTGAAAATTACTTTATTGTTGTTTTTATACTTGTTCTTGTATAATTTAATTTGGAAACAGGTTATTTTCATTTTAAATGGCTTGGCCTGCTCTAAGTGTGTAGAATTACATGAGGTTTTGTAGTTACGGCTGGTAAAATGTAACGCGGATAAGCCCGTTGCAGTGGGCAGACAAGGTGCACTATATTCTGAAGCAACTTTGCGGTTGTATTTTTGGTTGTACACAAGGGACCAAAACTTGCTATATGTTGCTGAACAGCTTTTGATTTGCTCTACAACATTTCTTGTCGACTTTTCTTAGTAAGATAGGGATATCCAAACTCAGATATTTCTGTAATGGTAATTTTTATATGTCTCTGTTGAAAGAACTTGTCTGCTTGTTTGTCAGTATATTCATTTCTAATCGTCAACAGAGCTCAAAAACTAAGTGTATGTCACGTCAGCTCGAGGTCAATGCTTTATTAGAACAAACCACATCTTGTATATCAAACTGAGATGTCTCTAAGGAAACTAAGCTTGCAGAAACATCGAGTGATTATCTTATGGTTATGACGTATAAAATACCTATATAAATATCTCTGTGAAAACATCTCCTTTGTCCACATTCACATAGTACTCTCTGCTATTGTATGTTGACCACCTTAAGGTTAAATAAACTACTTTCTGATTCCAAATGCTCTGTTAGATTTCAATTCTTAATACTTGTACTTATTTTCTCCATCACAATTTCAAAAATACATATCAAATTCAAATGTGTACACAGTACACATTTTAAAATGCTTGTGACAATGATACATGTGTACGTTGAACGTTTTCAAACCCATGCCTTCTTTTTTGTACAAGACTCTGTGTATAATCAGTAATGTTGGAATTGAAATGTCCAAAATTGGAATAATCTGAAATATGTAACATGGAAAAGGTTAAGTACTAGCTGCCTGAGTACCATTTTCAAATGACCAATCATATGTTGCATTAACTTAATAAAAAATAAATAAAAACTACACTGACATACTACCATCTGGCCACAAATGGGAGTATGTGTCCACAATTCCATTTAGACCTAACAGGTGGTGGTGGGGTCTTAGGTCCGAAAGGCCATTTAGTCGAGAAAATAGCAGTTGCTTACCTCTTCGTAGTACCACACCATCCCAATCCACATATATGATAAGCTGCTTGGTGCACCTTATCGGCCTAGCGCGCGGCGCCCCCTAGACGATTTCTTTGCAGAGCCCGGGGTCGGGTCCTGGGCACACGTGGTGGGAGCTAAAAATCCTCAAAGTTTGGGCCTTTTACCCGCAATTTTGCATCAATCCACCAGGTGGCTCCTGGAACGTCCCGATTCCAATATATTCCATTACATTCCATTACAGGCAAATATATTGAGATTGGGATGGCGTATAAATATATATCATTCGTTGAAGTGTTTTGTAATGTTTTTAATACTTTTAACATGCCCAACATCCATAGACATTAACATTTTAAAGTGTTGGCTACTTTGATAAGGCAACACAAAAGTCCTTTCACAAAGTTTCCAACTATCTTTGATATATTTATAATGCCAGTAAACCGACAAACACGTAACCACAGTGAGCCAGCCTGCCCTTCTGAAACTCTTGTCCGAACGCCTTACTTTCAAATTTTCAAGTTAGCTAACGTTACTGCTGCATTACTTAAGGTGGAAGCAAAAAATTTAAAAGCTTCTGAGCGAACACCAGTCAGAATCCGAATGTTAAACAATACACCTGCATATAGTCAGCACAAAAAGATTGCTCACACATTAAAATCATGCCCAAGTGGTCCAAAGTTATGTTCCCTGATTAAACTAAATTAGATTAGATTAGATTCAACTTTGTCATTGTGCAGAGTACAAGTACAGGGCCAGTAAAATGTAGTTAGCATTTAACCAGAAGTGCAATATATAACATTATTTACATAATTTACATAAAGTGCAGTAGTGATATTATAGTGATTTTCGTGCCCTGCCCAGGCAGCGTTTATGGTAGATGTCCTCGAAGGAACTTGAAACTGGACACCTGATCCACTGCAGTTCCGTTGATGTAAATGGGGGCGTGAGCTTGGTTCCTAGTCCGTCTGAGGTCCATGATGATCTCCTTTGTTTTGAGCATGTTTAGTACCAGGTTATTGTTTTGGCACCACAAGGACAGATGCTGTACTTCATCCCGGTAGGGCGTTTCATTATTGTCTGTAATCAAGCCTATCACCATGGTGTCATCTGTGAATTTGACTACGGTGTTTGAACCATAGGCAGGTACACAGTCATGGGTGAAGAGAGAGTACAGAATCGGGCTAAGAACAAAACCTTGTGGAACGCCAGTGTTCAAAGTGATGGTTGATGAATGAAGGTTGCCTAATCTAACAGATTGGGGTCTGTTAGACAGGAAGTCTAAAATCCAGTGGCAGAGTAATGTGCTGATACCCAGATGGTTGAGTTTGGATATCAGCATAGACGGAATCACTGTGTTGAATGCAGAACTAAAATCGACGAACAGCATACTCACCTATGAGTTTTGACAGTCCAGTTGGGTTAGTGCAGTGTGCAGTGCTGTTGAGATAGCGTCCTCGGTGGATCTGTTGCTATGATAAGCAAAGTGGTGTGGGTCCAGCGTAGCAGGCAGGCAGGATTTCAAGTGAGAAAGAACTAGTCTTTTAAAGCACTTGGAAATTATTGGGGTGAGTGCGACAGGTCAAAAGTCATTAAAGTCTGAAGCAGTAGAATGCTTAGGCACAGGCACAATGATGGCTGACTTAAAGATAGATGGTACAGCTGCCTGGGCAAGCGAAACATTAAAGATGTGAGTGAAGACACCTGCAAGTTCCACAACACAAGCTCTTAGCACACGGCCAGGTACACCATCAGGGCCAGCTGCCTTCCGTGCATTCACTCTGCTCAGCATGCGACTGACATCCGAAGTGGAAAGTACAAGTGGGTTGTCGTCCGTGGAAGATTTATTGAAGATATCAATATCATCTGGTCGAAACGAGCGTAGAAGTTGTTCAGCTCATCAGGGACTGAAGCACTGTTGGTAGATGGAACAAAGCTAGTTGGTTTATAGTCAGGGCGTGTATTCCCTGCCACGTACACCGAGGGTCAGGGGAGGTAAAGTGCTCCTCAATCCGGCATTTGTAGCAGTGCTTGGCTATAGCTATTAGTCTCTTCATATTGCCAGGAACCCCAGTGGGCGGTACAAAGGACGCTTGTACCCTGAGCACTTCTATGCTGAGGGATGCCATGGTAAGAAATCTCGGACCACCAGTCTTGTTTTTTGCCCCCTTCTTTTGTACGCATTAGGTTTTTCCATTTATGTGCATCTGCTTTTCTTTTTTTCTTTTTTCTGTGAATCAGGACCGGCGTTTGTAGCAGTGCTTGGCTATAGCTATTCCTCTCCTCAAGTTAGCTCTGGCCAAGCTGTATGCTTCCCGGCGTCCTGATCTGAAGGCAGCATCTCTGGCTTTGAGCAGAGTTCGAACCTCTCATCCAGGGATTCTGATTAGGGAATGTTAATTGTTATGGCAAACTTAAAATTAATGATTAAGTATCAACAGGAAGGAAGATCAATGCTCAAAGAATTCTTTGAGGAGAAGAGAGAAATAAGACAGACAGTCAAAGATTCTCTCTTATCTCTTGAGTTTCTTGAACAAATCCAAGCCAAATATAGGACCCCAGTCACATACACCATTATTACATTATGTTTCGTTCCATCAACCCAAACATTCCCTTATTGGTGCCTCATTATCTTCATTTTTTTATTTTTTTATTTGCCATAACAATATTATTGTCTTTTGTGATAACACTCTGTCCACACAGTTGATGTGTTTCAGGACGCACAAAAAACTCAGAGATGGCAAAGCTCACAAAAATAAACCTCAGAGAAATCGCGCAGCACGCACAAAACACACAGAGAGAGCGCACAGTTCGCACAAAACACAGAAAGCGCAATGCTTGCAAAAAAACCCTCAGAGTAATCGCGCAACTTGCACAAAACACTCAGAGATCGCGCAGCACGCACAAAACACTCAGAGAGAGCGCAAAGCTCGCAAAAAAAAAACCTCAGAGAGATCGCGCAGCACGCACAAAACACTCAGAGAGACAGCAAAGCTCGCAAAAAAAATCTCAGAGAGAGGTGGGCCCTGGACCCACCGCGACCCTGAATTGGATACGTGGTTACAGATAATGAATGAATGAATGAATGAATGTTTGGTCGTGTTTTATTTTTGAACAGTGCTATATGCTACAGACCTCCTAGGGACCAGCTCCCTCCTCTCATAATGCCTCAAACAAAGTTCCAGAGCTCCCATAACCAACTCTCTCCCTCTGTGGACTCTCCTCTCACTGCCCCATGCACTCTGTTGCATTGTCATAAAACGCCCACTAGGCGGCGGCATAGCTACTGGACATATGAACCTTTCTCCATGTTTAAGACTCCGTTTGCTGGAATATTTTGAATACAAGGAAGTTTAAGTTTTCAGTTTAAGTCCCACTAGAACACAATAAATTATTTTCTTGAATTATTTAACTATATTTCTGTTGTTCATTTCTGTGTTTAACAGGTGTAAATTCTACAATCATATTCAATAATGGTCTTTTTCAAATGTCAAATTAAATATTTTTGAACATTATTTTGTATGCACGTAGACAAGACATACATTCTCAGATGAAATGCAGGCTTCAATGTAAAAAATACAGATGCTAATTTGGTGGGAGTCATAAGGCGGTGGGGTGTTTCTTTTGATGTGGAAAGTTTCTTTGTAGTTTTTCTGACGCTATGCTTTCTGTCCGTTTTCCAACGAAGCGAAGCAATTTGAGCTAAACGCTTCGGATTTCCACAAGACGTTTTTGCGTTGCTTTGCTGCGTTACACGGTTGCCTGGATACGTTCAGCTCCTTGAAAATTGATTGGCTGCGCGGCTCCCTCACTGTTAACACGCATTCACAACGATTTATTTTTTCATACGGCGCGTTTCAAACCGCATTCTGTCGAACTATGCAGTATTTCAAAGTAGCACACAATCGTTAGTGTTACATTTAGTAGTGTAGAACTCCGAGCGTGGACTACTGAGGGATTTACGACAGACCCTCTTCTCGTCTCCAGTCCTGAGTGAACTATATTTTAGTTGTAGCTTCACCACTGGTTCAGCTTAACAAATCAATCTAAAGAAAGCTTTTCCGTTCAGCTTACGTTGCGGATAAAGTCGTAGAAGAATGGACCGCGTCACTCCGGTCAATTTTGTCCAGCACAAACCGAAGATGGCAACAGACTACACGCCTTACATGGAAATGAAGGTGACTGTAACGAATTTGTGTTTTGATGCTTATGTATTTTTAATATGGAAAGCTGAAATGTCCAGATCTCTCTCTTTTGAAATAAGAGTCTGACGTATCGCGTGTAAACGATGTTAAAATTCCAGAATGTGTCTTCACTCTGTCCAAATATGGAGAAAGTTTAGCTCCATGCTGCAGTACTCCTTATTTCTTCAGCATCAATGGACCCTGAAGAGAAGGAGTACTGCAGCATGGACTGAAAGGGAACTAGTTAGGGCAACCAATCAGAACCCAAATGATTTACATATGAGATCTTAAAGTGCCCCTCTGGTAATCGATTAAACCCTTAAGACTTTTCTGCTTTCAGAATAAGGTATTTAGATGGTATTTCTAGTAAAAAAAAGTCCCACTTGAACTCTACATTGTCGCCTTCTTTCATTCCTGCAGCCCAGAAGTGCTGCCCTGCAAGGGACAAGACAAGAGCGGTAACAGTATCCAGGACTGGGGACAACATAGTAGCGGTAACAGGATCCTGGACTGAGGACAAGATACGAGTGGAAACAGGAGCCTGGACAGGGGACAAGACAGGAGCAGAAACAGGAGCCTGGACTGGAGCAGAAGCAGGAGTCTGGACTGGGGACAAGACAGGAGCGGTAACAGTATCCAGGACTGGGGACAACATAGTAGCGGTAACAGGATCCTGGACTGAGGACAAGACAGGAGCAGAAACAGGAGCCTGGACTGGAGCGGTAACAGGATCCTGGACTGAGGACAAGATACGAGTGGAAACAGGAGCCTGGACTGGGGACAAGACAGGAGTGGAAACAGGAGCCTGGACTGGGGACAAGACAGGAGTGGAAACAGGAGCCTGGACTGGGGACAAGACAGGGGCGGAAACAGGATCCTGGACTGGGGACAGGAGAAGAAGAGGCACTATGGGCAGAGCTGCTTGTGGATGTGGCACTGTGGAGCTCTGCATCCTCTGGAGCAGCCTGGGGCTCTGGATCCTCAGTAGCAGCCTTGGAGAATTTTTTCCAAAAAGCTTAGTAAAACATTCTACAGTTATTCCAGGGCTCTCTCACAGCAAGATTTCAGCTCATCGTAATGCTTCTCTCCTAAGAAGTGATCCTATGAACATAACTGATAAAATCTGGTGGGGAAGGAAAATTCAAATATTTAAAAAAAAGTTTGCATTGTAATCTTCACAGGTTTTAACTCACTCCCATCAAATCCATTAGGAACTCCCATGAGAAACTGCAAAACAGCAGGTTGATCACCCACAGTTAAAGCAAATATCTTCTCTGCAAACATAAATGCCTTCTCTAAAGAACATTGTGTCTGAGGTATCCTTTTGATGGGTGGACATTCTGTAATAGTGGGTGGTTGGTATGGAGGTGGACACAAATGCAAAGTACCACAGAATTTATTTAAAACAGAAAACCTGATCAAATCAAATGTATTTGTATAGTGCTTTTTACAACTGATGTTGTCACAAAGCAGCATCACAGAATTCATGTAAGTTTTGACATGAAATGTAAAAAATGTGAAAAATCCCCAGGTGAGCAAGCAAAGGGCGACAGTGGCACAGAGAATCTCCCTCAGAGCTGTGGAAGAAAGCTTGGGAGGAACCAAGGTTCACACGGGGAACTATCCTCCTCTGATCAGTCTACTGGTAATAATAGTTAGTCTGTGAGGGGCAGCTCCAAGGCCAGTGGTGGTGGCTGGAGCATGGGCAGCTGGTCTGAAGCGTGGAACAGGAGCTCAACAGTCATTCATCAGTGTCCAGACGGACAGGGGGGCAGTCGTTTACACAGAAAAAGGTAGAGGGATGGAGTTAGTTTTGATCTGTTTGGGTGAATTTAAAGCAGAAAATGTCTCTATTTTATGACCATTATTAATTACATTATACATGTTACCGTTAGGCCCAGTTATAAAAAGCCATGACATTAACTTTCACTGCTATGCAGACGACATGCAATTGTATATTCAGCCAAGCCCGATGACAAACACAGATTAAAGAAAGCAGAGGTGCAAAGGCTGGCTTCAGGGCTATGCCACCTCCAGCCACCAGGGGAGGCAGCAGGTGATCTCTGGACCCAATCAGACTTGATGGTAAACACCTGAGGACAGCCCTTATAGGCAAAGCGACACAGAAACACATTGCTAGATCTTTGTCTCTTTCTGAGTCACAAGAAACAGTAAGTAATTTTGTTAGAGGGTTGAGAGTTCCTACACTCCCACTCATCCTTACACTTCTCAAGCCATTTATGTCTTTACAGTTGTTGTATTAAAAAAAAATTAGTTCTAATTTTCCCTTTCTCTTTGGAAAGCCAGTTTTCCCCTGGTGTCCTTTGTTCTTTTCCCACCAAAACCCAAGGGCTGGTTTCTATAATCACCTGTCTGTTTCCCACCCATTTTCAGGATTTTACTTAAGGCACTGTATCACCAGTTCTCTCCACTGCAGCCTTAGCGCAGTGGCAAAGAACTGACCTAGTAACACAGCAGCCCTGGTTCTTGCTCTTGGGTCCTGTTAAATTACATTTAATTAAAGTGACCCATTACAAGAGGACTGTTTAAAAGATGTGAAAGGCTGGATGTTGCATAAGTTTCTCCTTCTTAACAGTAATAACAGAATTTCTGGTTCTGGGTCCAAAAGTGGCAAGAAATAAATGATCAGATTTAATATTAAATCTCGCTGACTTTCCAGTTAAACCCGGTTCAGCCGCAAAAAAAACTTGGTGTCATAATTGACCCGGATTTATCATTTGATCAACACATAGGCAGTAATCACTAGGACAGCTTTTTTACATCTTCACAACATCACCAGGATAAGAAATGCCTCATCCCTGCAGGACACAGACACATTAGTACATGCCTTTATTACTTGCTGCAGCCAGGGTCCTCACTAAAACTATAAAATTTGAACATATCAGTCCAGTTATATCATCACTTCATTGGCTGCCTGTGAAATTCTGCATCGATTATAAAATTCTGTTATTAACGTATAAAGCCCTACATGGGCTCGCTCCTGAATTCCTTCAAGATACTATTTCCTAGTTTATGAGCCTCCACATTTACTCAGATCACAGAGTACTGGATTTTTAATAGTTCCCAGAATTCAGAAAACCTCAGCTGGGGGAAGAGCTTTTTCTTATAAAGCCCCCCAAATCTGGAATGATCTTCTAAAACCAACCCCAAGTTGATGATGTTTTTCCATACATTTTCAAATGCAAGGCAAGATGGAAATTGTCCTGTCACTGTTTGGTCTCTATTTTTAAAAAGAAAAAAAAAATTCCTGTGTTCTGCACCAACCATATAATGTGTATCTTTCTGTGCAACAATGGTGGAATTGGTGAACCTCTTACCATATTGGCTTCAGAGAGACACTGACACTCTGAGAAGCTCTTTTTATACCCAATCATGTTGTCAATTGACCTAATTAGTGTTAATTGGTCTTCCAGCTGTTCGTTATATGCTCAATTTCCTTTTTCCAGCCACTTATTGCTACTTGTCCCAACTTTTCTGGAATTTTTTGGTTTGTATAAAATAAAGTCTTAGGTGGGAGTTATTTTAATTAGTAAGCTGGGAATTTTAGGGGAATAACTGTAGTAAAGTGTAGGGTTATTTATGTCAGTATGATTTGTGTTTTTGTTATTAGATTCAGGGATTTTGCAGAAGGAGGCATATAGTATGTGGGGAAGCAAACCAGCCCCAGTGAAAACTTTGTAGGTTCACCTTTGAGTGGTTGAAGGTTATGGAGGTGTGTGAGAGCATGTGTGAGAGCCTAACTCTGTAAGGGAGAAGCAATGGGATTAATATAGGCTAACCTTGTCTTTTTCATTCCTTTGCTGTAGGTTACCTTGCCTGTTTTGTTTTGCTTAACATTTGTTGAAATAGTCTAGACGGGAGATTACGGTGTTAGCGGTGTTGCATGTTGAGTTAGGTATGGCCTAATCTTCCTTATGTTGAATAGTGAGAAGAGGCACAATCAAGCTACAGCAGTAATGTGATCTGTGAAGGTCAGCTGGTCATCAACCATGACACTCAGGTTTCTTACAACCTTGATGGGAGCCACTGATAGGGACTCTAGCTTGATGCTGATGTTGTGGAGAATAGCTTGCTTGACTGGGAGGGCCAGCAGTTCAGTTTTGGATAAATTCAATTGAAGGTGATGTTCCTTCATCCATGTAGATATGTCAGAGAGACAGTCAGAGATTCGAGTTGCCACTGAAGTGTCACCTGGAGGAAAGGATAAATAGAGCTGTGTGTCATCTGCATAGCAGTGATAGGAGAAGCCGTGTGAATGTATGATTGGGCCTAGAGAGGTGGTGTACAAAGCAAAGAGGAGGGGAACCAGCACTGAGCCTTGGGGCACACCTGTGGTGAGGTGGTGTCATGCTGATGTTTGTCCAAGCCATGACACATGCTTAGCATGAGAGGCCTGCTCTGATAGGGACCATGGCCAAGAAACCAGACACTAAGGTCTCAGGAGTAATCAAAGCATTACCTCCCAGAGCCCAGAGAACTGAAAACCCTGCCCCAGCCACCTGTTGCCAGGTGACTGAACCAAAACCTGGGAAGGTAGGTCCCGTGCAATACGTCACCTCCCAGACAGTTTTGGCTGGAGCTCCAATGCAGCGGATAGCTTCCTTACAGATTCCAGGGCATCCCCTTTGGAATACTTTCAGGAAGATACCAAGCTTCTACTACATTGGAACTCCAATGGATTGTGAACTGATGGTGGACAACAGGTAAATATCTGAAATCAGAGCACTCAACAAAATTGTCAGGCTTCTACCACCAGCACCAGCACCAGCCCCAGCCCTCCCCCACTCATTAAAATGACCCTCAGGTTCCATACATTACGTCATCTCCCTGTCTTGAATGGAGCTTTGATGCTGCTGATTGCTCCTTAGTCTAGTGTTTGTAGTTTTTGAGGTCTGGTGGTCTGGGAGATGAATATATTATTTTGAGCACTGTGGTCCAACTGGACGTGGATATGCACATTACTTCCCAGCATCCATGTGTTTTATTTCATACACTGTCCTCAAGATTCCTTGTACTGTTAATCACCTATCTGCATTTGGGCTCTTTAAAGACAGCTTTGATTTGATCTGTCTGTTCTAAATCAAGGGAACAGTGACAGGGTTGTGTGTAGTGTGTTAGTGTTGGTAGGTGGATTGGCGACTCAAAAGTGTCCGTAGGTGTGTGTGAGTGAATGTGTGTGTGTGTGTGTCTGTGTTGCCCTGTGAAGGACTGGTGCCCCCTCCAGGGTGTATTCCCGCCTTGCGCCCAATGATTCCAGGTAGGCCCTGGACCCACCGCGACCCTGAATTGGATAAGTGGTTACAGATAATGAATGAATGAATGAATGAATGAATGTTTGGTCGTGTTTTATTTTTGAACAGTGCTATATGCTACAGATCTCCTAGGGACCAGCTCCCTCCTCTCATAATGCCTCAAACAAAGTTCCAGAGCTCCCATAACCAACTCTCTCCTCTGTGGACTCTCCTCTCACTGCCCCATGCACTCTGTTGCATTGTCATAAAACGCCCACTAGGCGGCGGCATAGCTACTGGACATATGAACCTTTCTCCATGTTTAAGACTCCGTTTGCTGGAATATTTTGAATACAAGGAAGTTTAAGTTTTCAGTTTAAGTCCCACTAGAACACAATAAATTATTTTCTTGAATTATTTAACTATATTTCTGTTGTTCATTTCTGTGTTTAACAGATGTAAATTCTACAATCATATTCAATAATGGTCTTTTTCAAATGTCAAATTAAATATTTTTGAACATTATTTTGTATGCACGTAGACAAGACATACATTCTCAGATGAAATGCAGGCTTCAATGTAAAAAATACAGATGCTAATTTGGTGGGAGTCATAAGGCGGTGGGGTGTTTCTTTTGATGTGGAAAGTTTCTTTGTAGTTTTTCTGACGCTATGCTTTCTATCCGTTTTCCAACGAAGCGAAGCAATTTGAGCTAAACGCTTCGGATTTCCACAAGACGTTTTTGCGTTGCTTTGCTGCGTTACACGATTGCCTGGATACGTTCAGCTCCTTGAAAATTGATTGGCTGCGCGGCTCCCTCACTGTTAACACGCATTCACAACGATTTATTTTTTCATACGGCGCGTTTCAAACCGCGTTCTGTCGAACTATGCAGTATTTCAAAGTAGCACACAATCGTTAGTGTTACATTTAGTAGTGTAGAACTCCGAGCGTGGACTACTGAGGGATTTACGACAGACCCTCTTCTCGTCTCCAGTCCTGAGTGAACTATATTTTAGTTGTAGCTTCACCACTGGTTCAGCTTAACAAATCAATCTAAAGAAAGCTTTTCCGTTCAGCTTACGTTGCGGATAAAGTCGTAGAAGAATGGACCGCGTCACTCCGGTCAATTTTGTCCAGCACAAACCGAAGATGGCAACAGACTACACGCCTTACATGGAAATGAAGGTGACTGTAACGAATTTGTGTTTTGATGCTTATGTATTTTTAATATGGAAAGCTGAAATGTCCAGATCTCTCTCTTTTGAAATAAGAGTCTGACGTATCGCGTGTAAACGATGTTAAAATTCCAGAATGTGTCTTCACTCTGTCCAAATATGGAGAAAGTTTAGCTCCATGCTGCAGTACTCCTTATTTCTTCAGCATCAATGGACCCTGAAGAGAAGGAGTACTGCAGCATGGACTGAAAGGGAACTAGTTAGGGCAACCAATCAGAACCCAAATGATTTACATATGAGATCTTAAAGTGCCCCTCTGGTAATCGATTAAACCCTTAAGACTTTTCTGCTTTCAGAATAAGGTATTTAGATGGTATTTCCAGTAAAAAAAAGTCCCACTTGAACTCTACATTGTCGCCTTCTTTCATTCCTGCAGCCCAGAAGTGCTGCCCTGCAAGGGACAAGACAAGAGCGGTAACAGTATCCAGGACTGGGGACAACATAGTAGCTGTAACAGGATCCTGGACTGAGGACAAGATACGAGTGGAAACAGGAGCCTGGACAGGGGACAAGACAGGAGCAGAAACAGGAGCCTGGACTGGAGCAGAAGCAGGAGTCTGGACTGGGGACAAGACAGGAGCGGTAACAGTATCCAGGACTGGGGACAACATAGTAGCGGTAACAGGATCCTGGACTGAGGACAAGACAGGAGCAGAAACAGGAGCCTGGACTGGAGCGGTAACAGGATCCTGGACTGAGGACAAGATACGAGTGGAAACAGGAGCCTGGACTGGGGACAAGACAGGAGTGGAAACAGGAGCCTGGACTGGGGACAAGACAGGAGTGGAAACAGGAGCCTGGACTGGGGACAAGACAGGGGTGGAAACAGGATCCTGGACTGGGGACAGGAGAAGAAGAGGCACTATGGGCAGAGCTGCTTGTGGATGTGGCACTGTGGAGCTCTGCATCCTCTGGAGCAGCCTGGGGCTCTGGATCCTCAGTAGCAGCCTTGGAGAATTTTTTCCAAAAAGCTTAGTAAAACATTCTACAGTTATTCCAGGGCTCTCTCACAGCAAGATTTCAGCTCATCGTAATGCTTCTCTCCTAAGAAGTGATCCTATGAACATAACTGATAAAATCTGGTGGGGAAGGAAAATTCAAATATTTAAAAAAAAGTTTGCATTGTAATCTTCACAGGTTTTAACTCACTCCCATCAAATCCATTAGGAACTCCCATGAGAAACTGCAAAACAGCAGGTTGATCACCCACAGTTAAAGCAAATATCTTCTCTGCAAACATAAATGCCTTCTCTAAAGAACATTGTGTCTGAGGTATCCTTTTGATGGGTGGACATTCTGTAATAGTGGGTGGTTGGTATGGAGGTGGACACAAATGCAAAGTACCACAGAATTTATTTAAAACAGAAAACCTGATCAAATCAAATGTATTTGTATAGTGCTTTTTACAACTGATGTTGTCACAAAGCAGCATCACAGAATTCATGTAAGTTTTGACATGAAATGTAAAAAATGTGAAAAATCCCCAGGTGAGCAAGCAAAGGGCGACAGTGGCACAGAGAATCTCCCTCAGAGCTGTGGAAGAAAGCTTGGGAGGAACCAAGGTTCACACGGGGAACTATCCTCCTCTGATCAGTCTACTGGTAATAATAGTTAGTCTGTGAGGGGCAGCTCCAAGGCCAGTGGTGGTGGCTGGAGCATGGGCAGCTGGTCTGAAGCGTGGAACAGGAGCTCAACAGTCATTCATCAGTGTCCAGACGGACAGGGGGGCAGTCGTTTACACAGAAAAAGGTAGAGGGATGGAGTTAGTTTTGATCTGTTTGGGTGAATTTAAAGCAGAAAATGTCTCTATTTTATGACCATTATTAATTACATTATACATGTTACCGTTAGGCCCAGTTATAAAAAGCCATGACATTAACTTTCACTGCTATGCAGACGACATGCAATTGTATATTCAGCCAAGCCCGATGACAAACACAGATTAAAGAAAGCAGAGGTGCAAAGGCTGGCTTCAGGGCTATGCCACCTCCAGCCACCAGGGGAGGCAGCAGGTGATCTCTGGACCCAATCAGACTTGATGGTAAACACCTGAGGACAGCCCTTATAGGCAAAGCGACACAGAAACACATTGCTAGATCTTTGTCTCTTTCTGAGTCACAAGAAACAGTAAGTAATTTTGTTAGAGGGTTGAGAGTTCCTACACTCCCACTCATCCTTACACTTCTCAAGCCATTTATGTCTTTACAGTTGTTGTATTAAAAAAAAATTAGTTCTAATTTTCCCTTTCTCTTTGGAAAGCCAGTTTTCCCCTGGTGTCCTTTGTTCTTTTCCCGCCAAAACCCAAGGGCTGGTTTCTATAATCACCTGTCTGTTTCCCACCCATTTTCAGGATTTTACTTAAGGCACTGTATCACCAGTTCTCTCCACTGCAGCCTTAGCGCAGTGGCAAAGAACTGACCTAGTAACACAGCAGCCCTGGTTCTTGCTCTTGGGTCCTGTTAAATTACATTTAATTAAAGTGACCCATTACAAGAGGACTGTTTAAAAGATGTGAAAGGCTGGATGTTGCATAAGTTTCTCCTTCTTAACAGTAATAACAGAATTTCTGGTTCTGGGTCCAAAAGTGGCAAGAAATAAATGATCAGATTTAATATTAAATCTCGCTGACTTTCCAGTTAAACCCGGTTCAGCCGCAAAAAAAACTTGGTGTCATAATTGACCCGGATTTATCATTTGATCAACACATAGGCAGTAATCACTAGGACAGCTTTTTTACATCTTCACAACATCACCAGGATAAGAAATGCCTCATCCCTGCAGGACACAGACACATTAGTACATGCCTTTATTACTTGCTGCAGCCAGGGTCCTCACTAAAACTATAAAATTTGAACATATCAGTCCAGTTATATCATCACTTCATTGGCTGCCTGTGAAATTCTGCATCGATTATAAAATTCTGTTATTAACGTATAAAGCCCTACATGGGCTCGCTCCTGAATTCCTTCAAGATACTATTTCCTAGTTTATGAGCCTCCACATTTACTCAGATCACAGAGTACTGGATTTTTAATAGTTCCCAGAATTCAGAAAACCTCAGCTGGGGGAAGAGCTTTTTCTTATAAAGCCCCCCAAATCTGGAATGATCTTCTAAAACCAACCCCAAGTTGATGATGTTTTTCCATACATTTTCAAATGCAAGGCAAGATGGAAATTGTCCTGTCACTGTTTGGTCTCTATTTTTAAAAAGAAAAAAAAAATTCCTGTGTTCTGCACCAACCATATAATGTGTATCTTTCTGTGCAACAATGGTGGAATTGGTGAACCTCTTACCATATTGGCTTCAGAGAGACACTGACACTCTGAGAAGCTCTTTTTATACCCAATCATGTTGTCAATTGACCTAATTAGTGTTAATTGGTCTTCCAGCTGTTCGTTATATGCTCAATTTCCTTTTTCCAGCCACTTATTGCTACTTGTCCCAACTTTTCTGGAATTTTTTGGTTTGTATAAAATAAAGTCTTAGGTGGGAGTTATTTTAATTAGTAAGCTGGGAATTTTAGGGGAATAACTGTAGTAAAGTGTAGGGTTATTTATGTCAGTATGATTTGTGTTTTTGTTATTAGATTCAGGGATTTTGCAGAAGGAGGCATATAGTATGTGGGGAAGCAAACCAGCCCCAGTGAAAACTTTGTAGGTTCACCTTTGAGTGGTTGAAGGTTATGGAGGTGTGTGAGAGCATGTGTGAGAGCCTAACTCTGTAAGGGAGAAGCAATGGGATTAATATAGGCTAACCTTGTCTTTTTCATTCCTTTGCTGTAGGTTACCTTGCCTGTTTTGTTTTGCTTAACATTTGTTGAAATAGTCTAGACGGGAGATTACGGTGTTAGCGGTGTTGCATGTTGAGTTAGGTATGGCCTAATCTTCCTTATGTTGAATAGTGAGAAGAGGCACAATCAAGCTACAGCAGTAATGTGATCTGTGAAGGTCAGCTGGTCATCAACCATGACACTCAGGTTTCTTACAACCTTGATGGGAGCCACTGATAGGGACTCTAGCTTGATGCTGATGTTGTGGAGAATAGCTTGCTTGACTGGGAGGGCCAGCAGTTCAGTTTTGGATAAATTCAATTGAAGGTGATGTTCCTTCATCCATGTAGATATGTCAGAGAGACAGTCAGAGATTCGAGTTGCCACTGAAGTGTCACCTGGAGGAAAGGATAAATAGAGCTGTGTGTCATCTGCATAGCAGTGATAGGAGAAGCCGTGTGAATGTATGATTGGGCCTAGAGAGGTGGTGTACAAAGCAAAGAGGAGGGGAACCAGCACTGAGCCTTGGGGCACACCTGTGGTGAGGTGGTGTCATGCTGATGTTTGTCCAAGCCATGACACATGCTTAGCATGAGAGGCCTGCTCTGATAGGGACCATGGCCAAGAAACCAGACACTAAGGTCTCAGGAGTAATCAAAGCATTACCTCCCAGAGCCCAGAGAACTGAAAACCCTGCCCCAGCCACCTGTTGCCAGGTGACTGAACCAAAACCTGGGAAGGTAGGTCCCGTGCAATACGTCACCTCCCAGACAGTTTTGGCTGGAGCTCCAATGCAGCGGATAGCTTCCTTACAGATTCCAGGGCATCCCCTTTGGAATACTTTCAGGAAGATACCAAGCTTCTACTACATTGGAACTCCAATGGATTGTGAACTGATGGTGGACAACAGGTAAATATCTGAAATCAGAGCACTCAACAAAATTGTCAGGCTTCTACCACCAGCACCAGCACCAGCCCCAGCCCTCCCCCACTCATTAAAATGACCCTCAGGTTCCATACATTACGTCATCTCCCTGTCTTGAATGGAGCTTTGATGCTGCTGATTGCTCCTTAGTCTAGTGTTTGTAGTTTTTGAGGTCTGGTGGTCTGGGAGATGAATATATTATTTTGAGCACTGTGGTCCAACTGGACGTGGATATGCACATTACTTCCCAGCATCCATGTGTTTTATTTCATACACTGTCCTCAAGATTCCTTGTACTGTTAATCACCTATCTGCATTTGGGCTCTTTAAAGACAGCTTTGATTTGATCTGTCTGTTCTAAATCAAGGGAACAGTGACAGGGTTGTGTGTAGTGTGTTAGTGTTGGTAGGTGGATTGGCGACTCAAAAGTGTCCGTAGGTGTGTGTGAGTGAATGTGTGTGTGTGTGTGTCTGTGTTGCCCTGTGAAGGACTGGTGCCCCCTCCAGGGTGTATTCCCGCCTTGCGCCCAATGATTCCAGGTAGGCCCTGGACCCACCGCGACCCTGAATTGGATAAGTGGTTACAGATAATGAATGAATGAATGAATGAATGAATGTTTGGTCGTGTTTTATTTTTGAACAGTGCTATATGCTACAGATCTCCTAGGGACCAGCTCCCTCCTCTCATAATGCCTCAAACAAAGTTCCAGAGCTCCCATAACCAACTCTCTCCTCTGTGGACTCTCCTCTCACTGCCCCATGCACTCTGTTGCATTGTCATAAAACGCCCACTAGGCGGCGGCATAGCTACTGGACATATGAACCTTTCTCCATGTTTAAGACTCCGTTTGCTGGAATATTTTGAATACAAGGAAGTTTAAGTTTTCAGTTTAAGTCCCACTAGAACACAATAAATTATTTTCTTGAATTATTTAACTATATTTCTGTTGTTCATTTCTGTGTTTAACAGATGTAAATTCTACAATCATATTCAATAATGGTCTTTTTCAAATGTCAAATTAAATATTTTTGAACATTATTTTGTATGCACGTAGACAAGACATACATTCTCAGATGAAATGCAGGCTTCAATGTAAAAAATACAGATGCTAATTTGGTGGGAGTCATAAGGCGGTGGGGTGTTTCTTTTGATGTGGAAAGTTTCTTTGTAGTTTTTCTGACGCTATGCTTTCTATCCGTTTTCCAACGAAGCGAAGCAATTTGAGCTAAACGCTTCGGATTTCCACAAGACGTTTTTGCGTTGCTTTGCTGCGTTACACGATTGCCTGGATACGTTCAGCTCCTTGAAAATTGATTGGCTGCGCGGCTCCCTCACTGTTAACACGCATTCACAACGATTTATTTTTTCATACGGCGCGTTTCAAACCGCGTTCTGTCGAACTATGCAGTATTTCAAAGTAGCACACAATCGTTAGTGTTACATTTAGTAGTGTAGAACTCCGAGCGTGGACTACTGAGGGATTTACGACAGACCCTCTTCTCGTCTCCAGTCCTGAGTGAACTATATTTTAGTTGTAGCTTCACCACTGGTTCAGCTTAACAAATCAATCTAAAGAAAGCTTTTCCGTTCAGCTTACGTTGCGGATAAAGTCGTAGAAGAATGGACCGCGTCACTCCGGTCAATTTTGTCCAGCACAAACCGAAGATGGCAACAGACTACACGCCTTACATGGAAATGAAGGTGACTGTAACGAATTTGTGTTTTGATGCTTATGTATTTTTAATATGGAAAGCTGAAATGTCCAGATCTCTCTCTTTTGAAATAAGAGTCTGACGTATCGCGTGTAAACGATGTTAAAATTCCAGAATGTGTCTTCACTCTGTCCAAATATGGAGAAAGTTTAGCTCCATGCTGCAGTACTCCTTATTTCTTCAGCATCAATGGACCCTGAAGAGAAGGAGTACTGCAGCATGTACTGATAGGGAACTAGTTAGGGCAACCAATCAGAACCCAAATGATTTACATATGAGATCTTAAAGTGCCCCTCTGGTAATCGATTAAACCCTTAAGACTTTTCTGCTTTCAGAATAAGGTATTTAGATGGTATTTCCAGTAAAAAAAAGTCCCACTTGAACTCTACATTGTCGCCTTCTTTCATTCCTGCAGCCCAGAAGTGCTGCCCTGCAAGGGACAAGACAAGAGCGGTAACAGTATCCAGGACTGGGGACAACATAGTAGCGGTACAGGATCCTGGACTGAGGACAAGATACGAGTGGAAACAGGAGCCTGGACAGGGGACAAGACAGGAGCAGAAACAGGAGCCTGGACTGGAGCAGAAGCAGGAGTCTGGACTGGGGACAAGACAGGAGCGGTAACAGTATCCAGGACTGGGGACAACATAGTAGCGGTAACAGGATCCTGGACTGAGGACAAGACAGGAGCAGAAACAGGAGCCTGGACTGGAGCGGTAACAGGATCCTGGACTGAGGACAAGATACGAGTGGAAACAGGAGCCTGGACTGGGGACAAGACAGGAGTGGAAACAGGAGCCTGGACTGGGGACAAGACAGGAGTGGAAACAGGAGCCTGGACTGGGGACAAGACAGGGGCGGAAACAGGATCCTGGACTGGGGACAGGAGAAGAAGAGGCACTATGGGCAGAGCTGCTTGTGGATGTGGCACTGTGGAGCTCTGCATCCTCTGGAGCAGCCTGGGGCTCTGGATCCTCAGTAGCAGCCTTGGAGAATTTTTTCCAAAAAGCTTAGTAAAACATTCTACAGTTATTCCAGGGCTCTCTCACAGCAAGATTTCAGCTCATCGTAATGCTTCTCTCCTAAGAAGTGATCCTATGAACATAACTGATAAAATCTGGTGGGGAAGGAAAATTCAAATATTTAAAAAAAAGTTTGCATTGTAATCTTCACAGGTTTTAACTCACTCCCATCAAATCCATTAGGAACTCCCATGAGAAACTGCAAAACAGCAGGTTGATCACCCACAGTTAAAGCAAATATCTTCTCTGCAAACATAAATGCCTTCTCTAAAGAACATTGTGTCTGAGGTATCCTTTTGATGGGTGGACATTCTGTAATAGTGGGTGGTTGGTATGGAGGTGGACACAAATGCAAAGTACCACAGAATTTATTTAAAACAGAAAACCTGATCAAATCAAATGTATTTGTATAGTGCTTTTTACAACTGATGTTGTCACAAAGCAGCATCACAGAATTCATGTAAGTTTTGACATGAAATGTAAAAAATGTGAAAAATCCCCAGGTGAGCAAGAAAAGGGCGACAGTGGCACAGAGAATCTCCCTCAGAGCTGTGGAAGAAAGCTTGGGAGGAACCAAGGTTCACACGGGGAACTATCCTCCTCTGATCAGTCTACTGGTAATAATAGTTAGTCTGTGAGGGGCAGCTCCAAGGCCAGTGGTGGTGGCTGGAGCATGGGCAGCTGGTCTGAAGCGTGGAACAGGAGCTCAACAGTCATTCATCAGTGTCCAGACGGACAGGGGGGCAGTCGTTTACACAGAAAAAGGTAGAGGGATGGAGTTAGTTTTGATCTGTTTGGGTGAATTTAAAGCAGAAAATGTCTCTATTTTATGACCATTATTAATTACATTATACATGTTACCGTTAGGCCCAGTTATAAAAAGCCATGACATTAACTTTCACTGCTATGCAGACGACATGCAATTGTATATTCAGCCAAGCCCGATGACAAACACAGATTAAAGAAAGCAGAGGTGCAAAGGCTGGCTTCAGGGCTATGCCACCTCCAGCCACCAGGGGAGGCAGCAGGTGATCTCTGGACCCAATCAGACTTGATGGTAAACACCTGAGGACAGCCCTTATAGGCAAAGCGACACAGAAACACATTGCTAGATCTTTGTCTCTTTCTGAGTCACAAGAAACAGTAAGTAATTTTGTTAGAGGGTTGAGAGTTCCTACACTCCCACTCATCCTTACACTTCTCAAGCCATTTATGTCTTTACAGTTGTTGTATTAAAAAAAAATTAGTTCTAATTTTCCCTTTCTCTTTGGAAAGCCAGTTTTCCCCTGGTGTCCTTTGTTCTTTTCCCGCCAAAACCCAAGGGCTGGTTTCTATAATCACCTGTCTGTTTCCCACCCATTTTCAGGATTTTACTTAAGGCACTGTATCACCAGTTCTCTCCACTGCAGCCTTAGCGCAGTGGCAAAGAACTGACCTAGTAACACAGCAGCCCTGGTTCTTGCTCTTGGGTCCTGTTAAATTACATTTAATTAAAGTGACCCATTACAAGAGGACTGTTTAAAAGATGTGAAAGGCTGGATGTTGCATAAGTTTCTCCTTCTTAACAGTAATAACAGAATTTCTGGTTCTGGGTCCAAAAGTGGCAAGAAATAAATGATCAGATTTAATATTAAATCTCGCTGACTTTCCAGTTAAACCCGGTTCAGCCGCAAAAAAAACTTGGTGTCATAATTGACCCGGATTTATCATTTGATCAACACATAGGCAGTAATCACTAGGACAGCTTTTTTACATCTTCACAACATCACCAGGATAAGAAATGCCTCATCCCTGCAGGACACAGACACATTAGTACATGCCTTTATTACTTGCTGCAGCCAGGGTCCTCACTAAAACTATAAAATTTGAACATATCAGTCCAGTTATATCATCACTTCATTGGCTGCCTGTGAAATTCTGCATCGATTATAAAATTCTGTTATTAACGTATAAAGCCCTACATGGGCTCGCTCCTGAATTCCTTCAAGATACTATTTCCTAGTTTATGAGCCTCCACATTTACTCAGATCACAGAGTACTGGATTTTTAATAGTTCCCAGAATTCAGAAAACCTCAGCTGGGGGAAGAGCTTTTTCTTATAAAGCCCCCCAAATCTGGAATGATCTTCTAAAACCAACCCCAAGTTGATGATGTTTTTCCATACATTTTCAAATGCAAGGCAAGATGGAAATTGTCCTGTCACTGTTTGGTCTCTATTTTTAAAAAGAAAAAAAAAATTCCTGTGTTCTGCACCAACCATATAATGTGTATCTTTCTGTGCAACAATGGTGGAATTGGTGAACCTCTTACCATATTGGCTTCAGAGAGACACTGACACTCTGAGAAGCTCTTTTTATACCCAATCATGTTGTCAATTGACCTAATTAGTGTTAATTGGTCTTCCAGCTGTTCGTTATATGCTCAATTTCCTTTTTCCAGCCACTTATTGCTACTTGTCCCAACTTTTCTGGAATTTTTTGGTTTGTATAAAATAAAGTCTTAGGTGGGAGTTATTTTAATTAGTAAGCTGGGAATTTTAGGGGAATAACTGTAGTAAAGTGTAGGGTTATTTATGTCAGTATGATTTGTGTTTTTGTTATTAGATTCAGGGATTTTGCAGAAGGAGGCATATAGTATGTGGGGAAGCAAACCAGCCCCAGTGAAAACTTTGTAGGTTCACCTTTGAGTGGTTGAAGGTTATGGAGGTGTGTGAGAGCATGTGTGAGAGCCTAACTCTGTAAGGGAGAAGCAATGGGATTAATATAGGCTAACCTTGTCTTTTTCATTCCTTTGCTGTAGGTTACCTTGCCTGTTTTGTTTTGCTTAACATTTGTTGAAATAGTCTAGACGGGAGATTACGGTGTTAGCGGTGTTGCATGTTGAGTTAGGTATGGCCTAATCTTCCTTATGTTGAATAGTGAGAAGAGGCACAATCAAGCTACAGCAGTAATGTGATCTGTGAAGGTCAGCTGGTCATCAACCATGACACTCAGGTTTCTTACAACCTTGATGGGAGCCACTGATAGGGACTCTAGCTTGATGCTGATGTTGTGGAGAATAGCTTGCTTGACTGGGAGGGCCAGCAGTTCAGTTTTGGATAAATTCAATTGAAGGTGATGTTCCTTCATCCATGTAGATATGTCAGAGAGACAGTCAGAGATTCGAGTTGCCACTGAAGTGTCACCTGGAGGAAAGGATAAATAGAGCTGTGTGTCATCTGCATAGCAGTGATAGGAGAAGCCGTGTGAATGTATGATTGGGCCTAGAGAGGTGGTGTACAAAGCAAAGAGGAGGGGAACCAGCACTGAGCCTTGGGGCACACCTGTGGTGAGGTGGTGTCATGCTGATGTTTGTCCAAGCCATGACACATGCTTAGCATGAGAGGCCTGCTCTGATAGGGACCATGGCCAAGAAACCAGACACTAAGGTCTCAGGAGTAATCAAAGCATTACCTCCCAGAGCCCAGAGAACTGAAAACCCTGCCCCAGCCACCTGTTGCCAGGTGACTGAACCAAAACCTGGGAAGGTAGGTCCCGTGCAATACGTCACCTCCCAGACAGTTTTGGCTGGAGCTCCAATGCAGCGGATAGCTTCCTTACAGATTCCAGGGCATCCCCTTTGGAATACTTTCAGGAAGATACCAAGCTTCTACTACATTGGAACTCCAATGGATTGTGAACTGATGGTGGACAACAGGTAAATATCTGAAATCAGAGCACTCAACAAAATTGTCAGGCTTCTACCACCAGCACCAGCACCAGCCCCAGCCCTCCCCCACTCATTAAAATGACCCTCAGGTTCCATACATTACGTCATCTCCCTGTCTTGAATGGAGCTTTGATGCTGCTGATTGCTCCTTAGTCTAGTGTTTGTAGTTTTTGAGGTCTGGTGGTCTGGGAGATGAATATATTATTTTGAGCACTGTGGTCCAACTGGACGTGGATATGCACATTACTTCCCAGCATCCATGTGTTTTATTTCATACACTGTCCTCAAGATTCCTTGTACTGTTAATCACCTATCTGCATTTGGGCTCTTTAAAGACAGCTTTGATTTGATCTGTCTGTTCTAAATCAAGGGAACAGTGACAGGGTTGTGTGTAGTGTGTTAGTGTTGGTAGGTGGATTGGCGACTCAAAAGTGTCCGTAGGTGTGTGTGAGTGAATGTGTGTGTGTGTGTGTCTGTGTTGCCCTGTGAAGGACTGGTGCCCCCTCCAGGGTGTATTCCCGCCTTGCGCCCAATGATTCCAGGTAGGCCCTGGACCCACCGCGACCCTGAATTGGATAAGTGGTTACAGATAATGAATGAATGAATGAATGAATGAATGTTTGGTCGTGTTTTATTTTTGAACAGTGCTATATGCTACAGATCTCCTAGGGACCAGCTCCCTCCTCTCATAATGCCTCAAACAAAGTTCCAGAGCTCCCATAACCAACTCTCTCCTCTGTGGACTCTCCTCTCACTGCCCCATGCACTCTGTTGCATTGTCATAAAACGCCCACTAGGCGGCGGCATAGCTACTGGACATATGAACCTTTCTCCATGTTTAAGACTCCGTTTGCTGGAATATTTTGAATACAAGGAAGTTTAAGTTTTCAGTTTAAGTCCCACTAGAACACAATAAATTATTTTCTTGAATTATTTAACTATATTTCTGTTGTTCATTTCTGTGTTTAACAGATGTAAATTCTACAATCATATTCAATAATGGTCTTTTTCAAATGTCAAATTAAATATTTTTGAACATTATTTTGTATGCACGTAGACAAGACATACATTCTCAGATGAAATGCAGGCTTCAATGTAAAAAATACAGATGCTAATTTGGTGGGAGTCATAAGGCGGTGGGGTGTTTCTTTTGATGTGGAAAGTTTCTTTGTAGTTTTTCTGACGCTATGCTTTCTATCCGTTTTCCAACGAAGCGAAGCAATTTGAGCTAAACGCTTCGGATTTCCACAAGACGTTTTTGCGTTGCTTTGCTGCGTTACACGATTGCCTGGATACGTTCAGCTCCTTGAAAATTGATTGGCTGCGCGGCTCCCTCACTGTTAACACGCATTCACAACGATTTATTTTTTCATACGGCGCGTTTCAAACCGCGTTCTGTCGAACTATGCAGTATTTCAAAGTAGCACACAATCGTTAGTGTTACATTTAGTAGTGTAGAACTCCGAGCGTGGACTACTGAGGGATTTACGACAGACCCTCTTCTCGTCTCCAGTCCTGAGTGAACTATATTTTAGTTGTAGCTTCACCACTGGTTCAGCTTAACAAATCAATCTAAAGAAAGCTTTTCCGTTCAGCTTACGTTGCGGATAAAGTCGTAGAAGAATGGACCGCGTCACTCCGGTCAATTTTGTCCAGCACAAACCGAAGATGGCAACAGACTACACGCCTTACATGGAAATGAAGGTGACTGTAACGAATTTGTGTTTTGATGCTTATGTATTTTTAATATGGAAAGCTGAAATGTCCAGATCTCTCTCTTTTGAAATAAGAGTCTGACGTATCGCGTGTAAACGATGTTAAAATTCCAGAATGTGTCTTCACTCTGTCCAAATATGGAGAAAGTTTAGCTCCATGCTGCAGTACTCCTTATTTCTTCAGCATCAATGGACCCTGAAGAGAAGGAGTACTGCAGCATGGACTGAAAGGGAACTAGTTAGGGCAACCAATCAGAACCCAAATGATTTACATATGAGATCTTAAAGTGCCCCTCTGGTAATCGATTAAACCCTTAAGACTTTTCTGCTTTCAGAATAAGGTATTTAGATGGTATTTCCAGTAAAAAAAAGTCCCACTTGAACTCTACATTGTCGCCTTCTTTCATTCCTGCAGCCCAGAAGTGCTGCCCTGCAAGGGACAAGACAAGAGCGGTAACAGTATCCAGGACTGGGGACAACATAGTAGCGGTACAGGATCCTGGACTGAGGACAAGATACGAGTGGAAACAGGAGCCTGGACAGGGGACAAGACAGGAGCAGAAACAGGAGCCTGGACTGGAGCAGAAGCAGGAGTCTGGACTGGGGACAAGACAGGAGCGGTAACAGTATCCAGGACTGGGGACAACATAGTAGCGGTAACAGGATCCTGGACTGAGGACAAGACAGGAGCAGAAACAGGAGCCTGGACTGGAGCGGTAACAGGATCCTGGACTGAGGACAAGATACGAGTGGAAACAGGAGCCTGGACTGGGGACAAGACAGGAGTGGAAACAGGAGCCTGGACTGGGGACAAGACAGGAGTGGAAACAGGAGCCTGGACTGGGGACAAGACAGGGGCGGAAACAGGATCCTGGACTGGGGACAGGAGAAGAAGAGGCACTATGGGCAGAGCTGCTTGTGGATGTGGCACTGTGGAGCTCTGCATCCTCTGGAGCAGCCTGGGGCTCTGGATCCTCAGTAGCAGCCTTGGAGAATTTTTTCCAAAAAGCTTAGTAAAACATTCTACAGTTATTCCAGGGCTCTCTCACAGCAAGATTTCAGCTCATCGTAATGCTTCTCTCCTAAGAAGTGATCCTATGAACATAACTGATAAAATCTGGTGGGGAAGGAAAATTCAAATATTTAAAAAAAAGTTTGCATTGTAATCTTCACAGGTTTTAACTCACTCCCATCAAATCCATTAGGAACTCCCATGAGAAACTGCAAAACAGCAGGTTGATCACCCACAGTTAAAGCAAATATCTTCTCTGCAAACATAAATGCCTTCTCTAAAGAACATTGTGTCTGAGGTATCCTTTTGATGGGTGGACATTCTGTAATAGTGGGTGGTTGGTATGGAGGTGGACACAAATGCAAAGTACCACAGAATTTATTTAAAACAGAAAACCTGATCAAATCAAATGTATTTGTATAGTGCTTTTTACAACTGATGTTGTCACAAAGCAGCATCACAGAATTCATGTAAGTTTTGACATGAAATGTAAAAAATGTGAAAAATCCCCAGGTGAGCAAGCAAAGGGCGACAGTGGCACAGAGAATCTCCCTCAGAGCTGTGGAAGAAAGCTTGGGAGGAACCAAGGTTCACACGGGGAACTATCCTCCTCTGATCAGTCTACTGGTAATAATAGTTAGTCTGTGAGGGGCAGCTCCAAGGCCAGTGGTGGTGGCTGGAGCATGGGCAGCTGGTCTGAAGCGTGGAACAGGAGCTCAACAGTCATTCATCAGTGTCCAGACGGACAGGGGGGCAGTCGTTTACACAGAAAAAGGTAGAGGGATGGAGTTAGTTTTGATCTGTTTGGGTGAATTTAAAGCAGAAAATGTCTCTATTTTATGACCATTATTAATTACATTATACATGTTACCGTTAGGCCCAGTTATAAAAAGCCATGACATTAACTTTCACTGCTATGCAGACGACATGCAATTGTATATTCAGCCAAGCCCGATGACAAACACAGATTAAAGAAAGCAGAGGTGCAAAGGCTGGCTTCAGGGCTATGCCACCTCCAGCCACCAGGGGAGGCAGCAGGTGATCTCTGGACCCAATCAGACTTGATGGTAAACACCTGAGGACAGCCCTTATAGGCAAAGCGACACAGAAACACATTGCTAGATCTTTGTCTCTTTCTGAGTCACAAGAAACAGTAAGTAATTTTGTTAGAGGGTTGAGAGTTCCTACACTCCCACTCATCCTTACACTTCTCAAGCCATTTATGTCTTTACAGTTGTTGTATTAAAAAAAAATTAGTTCTAATTTTCCCTTTCTCTTTGGAAAGCCAGTTTTCCCCTGGTGTCCTTTGTTCTTTTCCCGCCAAAACCCAAGGGCTGGTTTCTATAATCACCTGTCTGTTTCCCACCCATTTTCAGGATTTTACTTAAGGCACTGTATCACCAGTTCTCTCCACTGCAGCCTTAGCGCAGTGGCAAAGAACTGACCTAGTAACACAGCAGCCCTGGTTCTTGCTCTTGGGTCCTGTTAAATTACATTTAATTAAAGTGACCCATTACAAGAGGACTGTTTAAAAGATGTGAAAGGCTGGATGTTGCATAAGTTTCTCCTTCTTAACAGTAATAACAGAATTTCTGGTTCTGGGTCCAAAAGTGGCAAGAAATAAATGATCAGATTTAATATTAAATCTCGCTGACTTTCCAGTTAAACCCGGTTCAGCCGCAAAAAAAACTTGGTGTCATAATTGACCCGGATTTATCATTTGATCAACACATAGGCAGTAATCACTAGGACAGCTTTTTTACATCTTCACAACATCACCAGGATAAGAAATGCCTCATCCCTGCAGGACACAGACACATTAGTACATGCCTTTATTACTTGCTGCAGCCAGGGTCCTCACTAAAACTATAAAATTTGAACATATCAGTCCAGTTATATCATCACTTCATTGGCTGCCTGTGAAATTCTGCATCGATTATAAAATTCTGTTATTAACGTATAAAGCCCTACATGGGCTCGCTCCTGAATTCCTTCAAGATACTATTTCCTAGTTTATGAGCCTCCACATTTACTCAGATCACAGAGTACTGGATTTTTAATAGTTCCCAGAATTCAGAAAACCTCAGCTGGGGGAAGAGCTTTTTCTTATAAAGCCCCCCAAATCTGGAATGATCTTCTAAAACCAACCCCAAGTTGATGATGTTTTTCCATACATTTTCAAATGCAAGGCAAGATGGAAATTGTCCTGTCACTGTTTGGTCTCTATTTTTAAAAAGAAAAAAAAAATTCCTGTGTTCTGCACCAACCATATAATGTGTATCTTTCTGTGCAACAATGGTGGAATTGGTGAACCTCTTACCATATTGGCTTCAGAGAGACACTGACACTCTGAGAAGCTCTTTTTATACCCAATCATGTTGTCAATTGACCTAATTAGTGTTAATTGGTCTTCCAGCTGTTCGTTATATGCTCAATTTCCTTTTTCCAGCCACTTATTGCTACTTGTCCCAACTTTTCTGGAATTTTTTGGTTTGTATAAAATAAAGTCTTAGGTGGGAGTTATTTTAATTAGTAAGCTGGGAATTTTAGGGGAATAACTGTAGTAAAGTGTAGGGTTATTTATGTCAGTATGATTTGTGTTTTTGTTATTAGATTCAGGGATTTTGCAGAAGGAGGCATATAGTATGTGGGGAAGCAAACCAGCCCCAGTGAAAACTTTGTAGGTTCACCTTTGAGTGGTTGAAGGTTATGGAGGTGTGTGAGAGCATGTGTGAGAGCCTAACTCTGTAAGGGAGAAGCAATGGGATTAATATAGGCTAACCTTGTCTTTTTCATTCCTTTGCTGTAGGTTACCTTGCCTGTTTTGTTTTGCTTAACATTTGTTGAAATAGTCTAGACGGGAGATTACGGTGTTAGCGGTGTTGCATGTTGAGTTAGGTATGGCCTAATCTTCCTTATGTTGAATAGTGAGAAGAGGCACAATCAAGCTACAGCAGTAATGTGATCTGTGAAGGTCAGCTGGTCATCAACCATGACACTCAGGTTTCTTACAACCTTGATGGGAGCCACTGATAGGGACTCTAGCTTGATGCTGATGTTGTGGAGAATAGCTTGCTTGACTGGGAGGGCCAGCAGTTCAGTTTTGGATAAATTCAATTGAAGGTGATGTTCCTTCATCCATGTAGATATGTCAGAGAGACAGTCAGAGATTCGAGTTGCCACTGAAGTGTCACCTGGAGGAAAGGATAAATAGAGCTGTGTGTCATCTGCATAGCAGTGATAGGAGAAGCCGTGTGAATGTATGATTGGGCCTAGAGAGGTGGTGTACAAAGCAAAGAGGAGGGGAACCAGCACTGAGCCTTGGGGCACACCTGTGGTGAGGTGGTGTCATGCTGATGTTTGTCCAAGCCATGACACATGCTTAGCATGAGAGGCCTGCTCTGATAGGGACCATGGCCAAGAAACCAGACACTAAGGTCTCAGGAGTAATCAAAGCATTACCTCCCAGAGCCCAGAGAACTGAAAACCCTGCCCCAGCCACCTGTTGCCAGGTGACTGAACCAAAACCTGGGAAGGTAGGTCCCGTGCAATACGTCACCTCCCAGACAGTTTTGGCTGGAGCTCCAATGCAGCGGATAGCTTCCTTACAGATTCCAGGGCATCCCCTTTGGAATACTTTCAGGAAGATACCAAGCTTCTACTACATTGGAACTCCAATGGATTGTGAACTGATGGTGGACAACAGGTAAATATCTGAAATCAGAGCACTCAACAAAATTGTCAGGCTTCTACCACCAGCACCAGCACCAGCCCCAGCCCTCCCCCACTCATTAAAATGACCCTCAGGTTCCATACATTACGTCATCTCCCTGTCTTGAATGGAGCTTTGATGCTGCTGATTGCTCCTTAGTCTAGTGTTTGTAGTTTTTGAGGTCTGGTGGTCTGGGAGATGAATATATTATTTTGAGCACTGTGGTCCAACTGGACGTGGATATGCACATTACTTCCCAGCATCCATGTGTTTTATTTCATACACTGTCCTCAAGATTCCTTGTACTGTTAATCACCTATCTGCATTTGGGCTCTTTAAAGACAGCTTTGATTTGATCTGTCTGTTCTAAATCAAGGGAACAGTGACAGGGTTGTGTGTAGTGTGTTAGTGTTGGTAGGTGGATTGGCGACTCAAAAGTGTCCGTAGGTGTGTGTGAGTGAATGTGTGTGTGTGTGTGTCTGTGTTGCCCTGTGAAGGACTGGTGCCCCCTCCAGGGTGTATTCCCGCCTTGCGCCCAATGATTCCAGGTAGGCCCTGGACCCACCGCGACCCTGAATTGGATAAGTGGTTACAGATAATGAATGAATGAATGAATGAATGAATGTTTGGTCGTGTTTTATTTTTGAACAGTGCTATATGCTACAGATCTCCTAGGGACCAGCTCCCTCCTCTCATAATGCCTCAAACAAAGTTCCAGAGCTCCCATAACCAACTCTCTCCTCTGTGGACTCTCCTCTCACTGCCCCATGCACTCTGTTGCATTGTCATAAAACGCCCACTAGGCGGCGGCATAGCTACTGGACATATGAACCTTTCTCCATGTTTAAGACTCCGTTTGCTGGAATATTTTGAATACAAGGAAGTTTAAGTTTTCAGTTTAAGTCCCACTAGAACACAATAAATTATTTTCTTGAATTATTTAACTATATTTCTGTTGTTCATTTCTGTGTTTAACAGATGTAAATTCTACAATCATATTCAATAATGGTCTTTTTCAAATGTCAAATTAAATATTTTTGAACATTATTTTGTATGCACGTAGACAAGACATACATTCTCAGATGAAATGCAGGCTTCAATGTAAAAAATACAGATGCTAATTTGGTGGGAGTCATAAGGCGGTGGGGTGTTTCTTTTGATGTGGAAAGTTTCTTTGTAGTTTTTCTGACGCTATGCTTTCTATCCGTTTTCCAACGAAGCGAAGCAATTTGAGCTAAACGCTTCGGATTTCCACAAGACGTTTTTGCGTTGCTTTGCTGCGTTACACGATTGCCTGGATACGTTCAGCTCCTTGAAAATTGATTGGCTGCGCGGCTCCCTCACTGTTAACACGCATTCACAACGATTTATTTTTTCATACGGCGCGTTTCAAACCGCGTTCTGTCGAACTATGCAGTATTTCAAAGTAGCACACAATCGTTAGTGTTACATTTAGTAGTGTAGAACTCCGAGCGTGGACTACTGAGGGATTTACGACAGACCCTCTTCTCGTCTCCAGTCCTGAGTGAACTATATTTTAGTTGTAGCTTCACCACTGGTTCAGCTTAACAAATCAATCTAAAGAAAGCTTTTCCGTTCAGCTTACGTTGCGGATAAAGTCGTAGAAGAATGGACCGCGTCACTCCGGTCAATTTTGTCCAGCACAAACCGAAGATGGCAACAGACTACACGCCTTACATGGAAATGAAGGTGACTGTAACGAATTTGTGTTTTGATGCTTATGTATTTTTAATATGGAAAGCTGAAATGTCCAGATCTCTCTCTTTTGAAATAAGAGTCTGACGTATCGCGTGTAAACGATGTTAAAATTCCAGAATGTGTCTTCACTCTGTCCAAATATGGAGAAAGTTTAGCTCCATGCTGCAGTACTCCTTATTTCTTCAGCATCAATGGACCCTGAAGAGAAGGAGTACTGCAGCATGGACTGAAAGGGAACTAGTTAGGGCAACCAATCAGAACCCAAATGATTTACATATGAGATCTTAAAGTGCCCCTCTGGTAATCGATTAAACCCTTAAGACTTTTCTGCTTTCAGAATAAGGTATTTAGATGGTATTTCCAGTAAAAAAAAGTCCCACTTGAACTCTACATTGTCGCCTTCTTTCATTCCTGCAGCCCAGAAGTGCTGCCCTGCAAGGGACAAGACAAGAGCGGTAACAGTATCCAGGACTGGGGACAACATAGTAGCGGTACAGGATCCTGGACTGAGGACAAGATACGAGTGGAAACAGGAGCCTGGACAGGGGACAAGACAGGAGCAGAAACAGGAGCCTGGACTGGAGCAGAAGCAGGAGTCTGGACTGGGGACAAGACAGGAGCGGTAACAGTATCCAGGACTGGGGACAACATAGTAGCGGTAACAGGATCCTGGACTGAGGACAAGACAGGAGCAGAAACAGGAGCCTGGACTGGAGCGGTAACAGGATCCTGGACTGAGGACAAGATACGAGTGGAAACAGGAGCCTGGACTGGGGACAAGACAGGAGTGGAAACAGGAGCCTGGACTGGGGACAAGACAGGAGTGGAAACAGGAGCCTGGACTGGGGACAAGACAGGGGCGGAAACAGGATCCTGGACTGGGGACAGGAGAAGAAGAGGCACTATGGGCAGAGCTGCTTGTGGATGTGGCACTGTGGAGCTCTGCATCCTCTGGAGCAGCCTGGGGCTCTGGATCCTCAGTAGCAGCCTTGGAGAATTTTTTCCAAAAAGCTTAGTAAAACATTCTACAGTTATTCCAGGGCTCTCTCACAGCAAGATTTCAGCTCATCGTAATGCTTCTCTCCTAAGAAGTGATCCTATGAACATAACTGATAAAATCTGGTGGGGAAGGAAAATTCAAATATTTAAAAAAAAGTTTGCATTGTAATCTTCACAGGTTTTAACTCACTCCCATCAAATCCATTAGGAACTCCCATGAGAAACTGCAAAACAGCAGGTTGATCACCCACAGTTAAAGCAAATATCTTCTCTGCAAACATAAATGCCTTCTCTAAAGAACATTGTGTCTGAGGTATCCTTTTGATGGGTGGACATTCTGTAATAGTGGGTGGTTGGTATGGAGGTGGACACAAATGCAAAGTACCACAGAATTTATTTAAAACAGAAAACCTGATCAAATCAAATGTATTTGTATAGTGCTTTTTACAACTGATGTTGTCACAAAGCAGCATCACAGAATTCATGTAAGTTTTGACATGAAATGTAAAAAATGTGAAAAATCCCCAGGTGAGCAAGCAAAGGGCGACAGTGGCACAGAGAATCTCCCTCAGAGCTGTGGAAGAAAGCTTGGGAGGAACCAAGGTTCACACGGGGAACTATCCTCCTCTGATCAGTCTACTGGTAATAATAGTTAGTCTGTGAGGGGCAGCTCCAAGGCCAGTGGTGGTGGCTGGAGCATGGGCAGCTGGTCTGAAGCGTGGAACAGGAGCTCAACAGTCATTCATCAGTGTCCAGACGGACAGGGGGGCAGTCGTTTACACAGAAAAAGGTAGAGGGATGGAGTTAGTTTTGATCTGTTTGGGTGAATTTAAAGCAGAAAATGTCTCTATTTTATGACCATTATTAATTACATTATACATGTTACCGTTAGGCCCAGTTATAAAAAGCCATGACATTAACTTTCACTGCTATGCAGACGACATGCAATTGTATATTCAGCCAAGCCCGATGACAAACACAGATTAAAGAAAGCAGAGGTGCAAAGGCTGGCTTCAGGGCTATGCCACCTCCAGCCACCAGGGGAGGCAGCAGGTGATCTCTGGACCCAATCAGACTTGATGGTAAACACCTGAGGACAGCCCTTATAGGCAAAGCGACACAGAAACACATTGCTAGATCTTTGTCTCTTTCTGAGTCACAAGAAACAGTAAGTAATTTTGTTAGAGGGTTGAGAGTTCCTACACTCCCACTCATCCTTACACTTCTCAAGCCATTTATGTCTTTACAGTTGTTGTATTAAAAAAAAATTAGTTCTAATTTTCCCTTTCTCTTTGGAAAGCCAGTTTTCCCCTGGTGTCCTTTGTTCTTTTCCCGCCAAAACCCAAGGGCTGGTTTCTATAATCACCTGTCTGTTTCCCACCCATTTTCAGGATTTTACTTAAGGCACTGTATCACCAGTTCTCTCCACTGCAGCCTTAGCGCAGTGGCAAAGAACTGACCTAGTAACACAGCAGCCCTGGTTCTTGCTCTTGGGTCCTGTTAAATTACATTTAATTAAAGTGACCCATTACAAGAGGACTGTTTAAAAGATGTGAAAGGCTGGATGTTGCATAAGTTTCTCCTTCTTAACAGTAATAACAGAATTTCTGGTTCTGGGTCCAAAAGTGGCAAGAAATAAATGATCAGATTTAATATTAAATCTCGCTGACTTTCCAGTTAAACCCGGTTCAGCCGCAAAAAAAACTTGGTGTCATAATTGACCCGGATTTATCATTTGATCAACACATAGGCAGTAATCACTAGGACAGCTTTTTTACATCTTCACAACATCACCAGGATAAGAAATGCCTCATCCCTGCAGGACACAGACACATTAGTACATGCCTTTATTACTTGCTGCAGCCAGGGTCCTCACTAAAACTATAAAATTTGAACATATCAGTCCAGTTATATCATCACTTCATTGGCTGCCTGTGAAATTCTGCATCGATTATAAAATTCTGTTATTAACGTATAAAGCCCTACATGGGCTCGCTCCTGAATTCCTTCAAGATACTATTTCCTAGTTTATGAGCCTCCACATTTACTCAGATCACAGAGTACTGGATTTTTAATAGTTCCCAGAATTCAGAAAACCTCAGCTGGGGGAAGAGCTTTTTCTTATAAAGCCCCCCAAATCTGGAATGATCTTCTAAAACCAACCCCAAGTTGATGATGTTTTTCCATACATTTTCAAATGCAAGGCAAGATGGAAATTGTCCTGTCACTGTTTGGTCTCTATTTTTAAAAAGAAAAAAAAAATTCCTGTGTTCTGCACCAACCATATAATGTGTATCTTTCTGTGCAACAATGGTGGAATTGGTGAACCTCTTACCATATTGGCTTCAGAGAGACACTGACACTCTGAGAAGCTCTTTTTATACCCAATCATGTTGTCAATTGACCTAATTAGTGTTAATTGGTCTTCCAGCTGTTCGTTATATGCTCAATTTCCTTTTTCCAGCCACTTATTGCTACTTGTCCCAACTTTTCTGGAATTTTTTGGTTTGTATAAAATAAAGTCTTAGGTGGGAGTTATTTTAATTAGTAAGCTGGGAATTTTAGGGGAATAACTGTAGTAAAGTGTAGGGTTATTTATGTCAGTATGATTTGTGTTTTTGTTATTAGATTCAGGGATTTTGCAGAAGGAGGCATATAGTATGTGGGGAAGCAAACCAGCCCCAGTGAAAACTTTGTAGGTTCACCTTTGAGTGGTTGAAGGTTATGGAGGTGTGTGAGAGCATGTGTGAGAGCCTAACTCTGTAAGGGAGAAGCAATGGGATTAATATAGGCTAACCTTGTCTTTTTCATTCCTTTGCTGTAGGTTACCTTGCCTGTTTTGTTTTGCTTAACATTTGTTGAAATAGTCTAGACGGGAGATTACGGTGTTAGCGGTGTTGCATGTTGAGTTAGGTATGGCCTAATCTTCCTTATGTTGAATAGTGAGAAGAGGCACAATCAAGCTACAGCAGTAATGTGATCTGTGAAGGTCAGCTGGTCATCAACCATGACACTCAGGTTTCTTACAACCTTGATGGGAGCCACTGATAGGGACTCTAGCTTGATGCTGATGTTGTGGAGAATAGCTTGCTTGACTGGGAGGGCCAGCAGTTCAGTTTTGGATAAATTCAATTGAAGGTGATGTTCCTTCATCCATGTAGATATGTCAGAGAGACAGTCAGAGATTCGAGTTGCCACTGAAGTGTCACCTGGAGGAAAGGATAAATAGAGCTGTGTGTCATCTGCATAGCAGTGATAGGAGAAGCCGTGTAAATGTATGATTGGGCCTAGAGAGGTGGTGTACAAAGCAAAGAGGAGGGGAACCAGCACTGAGCCTTGGGGCACACCTGTGGTGAGGTGGTGTCATGCTGATGTTTGTCCAAGCCATGACACATGCTTAGCATGAGAGGCCTGCTCTGATAGGGACCATGGCCAAGAAACCAGACACTAAGGTCTCAGGAGTAATCAAAGCATTACCTCCCAGAGCCCAGAGAACTGAAAACCCTGCCCCAGCCACCTGTTGCCAGGTGACTGAACCAAAACCTGGGAAGGTAGGTCCCGTGCAATACGTCACCTCCCAGACAGTTTTGGCTGGAGCTCCAATGCAGCGGATAGCTTCCTTACAGATTCCAGGGCATCCCCTTTGGAATACTTTCAGGAAGATACCAAGCTTCTACTACATTGGAACTCCAATGGATTGTGAACTGATGGTGGACAACAGGTAAATATCTGAAATCAGAGCACTCAACAAAATTGTCAGGCTTCTACCACCAGCACCAGCACCAGCCCCAGCCCTCCCCCACTCATTAAAATGACCCTCAGGTTCCATACATTACGTCATCTCCCTGTCTTGAATGGAGCTTTGATGCTGCTGATTGCTCCTTAGTCTAGTGTTTGTAGTTTTTGAGGTCTGGTGGTCTGGGAGATGAATATATTATTTTGAGCACTGTGGTCCAACTGGACGTGGATATGCACATTACTT
>NW_027101072.1:1566298-1575312 GCF_029633855.1 Hoplias malabaricus | reverse complement strand
ACCATTTCCTATAGAAATCAAGGTCCCAGAATCTGGAGGAAGAGAGGAGAGGCACGGAATCCACATTGTTCGAGGTACCCTGTAAAGTTTCCACAGTCAGTGGCGGTTTGGTGTCCCATGTCATCTGCTGGTGTGGGTCCACTTTATTTTCTGAGGTCCAAGGTCAACGCAGCCGCCTACCAGGGAGATTTAGATTACTTTATGCTTCCTTATGCTTCCAAGTGAGGTGGGTTAGTGCAGTGTGTAGTGCTGTTGAGATAGCGTCCTCGGTGGATCTGTTGCAACGATAAGCAAACTGGTGTGGGTCCAGCGTAGCAGGCAGGCAGGATTTCAAGTGAGAAAGAACTAGTCTTTTAAAGCACTTGGAAATTATTGGGGTGAGTGCTACAGGTCGAAAGTCATTAAAGTCTGAAGCAGTAGAATGCTTAGGCACAGGCACAATAATGGCTGACTTAAAGATAGATGGTACAGCTGCCTGGGCAAGCGAAACATTAAAGATGTGAGCGAAGACACCCGCAAGTTCCACAGCACAAGCTCTTAGCACACGGCCAGGTACACCATCAGGGCAAGCTGCCTTCCGTGCATTCACTCTGCTCAGCATGCGACTGACGTCCGAAGTAGAAAGTACAATTGGGTTGTCGTCGGTGGAGGATCGTTTATTGAAGATATCAATATCATCTGGTCGAAACGAGTGTAAAAGTTGTTCAGCTCATCAGGGAGTCAAGCACTGTTGGTACATGGAACAAAGCTAGTTGGTTTATAGTCAGTCAGGGTGTTGTTCCCTACCACATACGCCGAGGGTCAGAGGAGGTAAAGTGCTCCTCAATGCGGCGTTTGTAGCAGTGTTTGGCTATAGCTATTAGTCTCTTCGTATTGCCAGGAACTCCAGTGGGCGGTACAAAGGACGCTCGTACCCTGAGCGCTTCTATGCTGAGGGATGCCATGGTAAGAAATCTCAGACCACCAGTCTTGTTTTTTGCCCTTCTTTTGTACGCATTAGGTTTTTTCATTTATGTGCATCTGCTTTTGTTTTTTTTGTGAATCAGGACCGGCGTTTGTAGCAGTGCTTGGCTATAGCTATTCCTCTCCTCAGGTTAGCTCTGACCAAGCTGTATGCTTCCCGGCATCCTGATCTGAAGGCAGCATCTCTGGCTTTGAGCAGAGTGCGAACCTCTCTGTTCATCCAGGGCTTCTGATTATGGAATGTTAATTATTATGGCAAACTTAAAATTAATGATTAAGTATCACCAGGAAGGAAGATCGACGCTCAAAGAATTCTTTGAGGAGAAGAGAGGAATAAGACAGACAGTCAAAGATTGCGTGAATCCGGTGTTTGTGCAGTGAATGTTAATTTCCAAAAGTGTCTGTCTCTCGTAGCTGTAGTTCGCAAGAGTTATTTGCGCAAGAAAACTGGAGATAGCTAAGTACAGAAGTATAACATCACTAAAACTGGTAAGACGCTGAGCCTCGCAGTGTGATCACGATGCCATCTTGGTCCTGGGAGACCAAGGACCATTTCCTATAGAAATCAAGGTCCCAGAATCTGGAGGAAGAGAGGAGAGGCACGGAATCCACATTGTTCGAGGTACCCTGTAAAGTTTCCACAGTCAGTGGCAGTTTGGTGTCCCATGTCATCTGCTGGTGTGGGTCCACTTTATTTTCTGAGGTCCAAGGTCAACGCAGCCGCCTACCAGGGAGATTTAAATTACTTTATGCTTCCTTATGCTTCCAAGCGAGGTAGGTTAGTGCAGTGTGAAGTGCTGTTGAGATAGCGTCCTCGGTGGATCTGTTGCTACGATAAGCAATTTGGTGTGGGTCCAGCGTAGCAGGCAGGCAGGATTTCAAGTGAGAAAGAACTAGTCTTTTAAACCCCTTGGAAGTTATTGGGGGAAGTTATCATTCACTCTGCTCAGCATGTGACTGACGTCCGAATTGGAAAGTACAAGTGGGTTGTCGTCGGTGGAGGATCGTTTATTGAAGATATCAATATCATCTGGTCGAAACGAGCGTAGAAGTTGTTCAGCTCATCAGGGAGTGAAGCACTGTTGGTAGATGGAACAAAGCTAGTTGGTTTATAGTCAGTCAGGGTGTGTATTCCCTGCCACATACGCCGAGGGTCAGAGGAGGTAAAGTGCTCCTCAATCCGTCGTTTGTAGCAGTGCTTGGCTATAGCTATTAGTCTCTTCATATTTCCAGGGACTCCAGTGGGCGGTACAGAGGACGCTTGTACCCTGAGCGCTTGTTGATGCATTTCAGGACAGAGTTAGTGTAGGTGTCCAAGTGGATGTGTGAGCCTGTGCAGGCTCGGGCAGCATACTCACTCCAGTCGGTGTGCTGGAACTGTTGCTGAAGGAAGGAGTCAGCCCCATCCATCCAGAACTTTACAGTTCTGGTTGAAGGCTTAATCCTCTGCATGACTGGAGTGTATTTGGGAAGCAGGAACAAAGAAAGATGATCGGAAAGTCCAAGATGGGGGTGGGGTGTTGTTTTGAAGCTGGTTAAAGTCGAACCGATGCTGAATCCGGTGTTTGTGCAGTGAATGTTAATTTCCAAAAGTGTCTGTCTGTCGTAACTGTAGTTCGCAAGAGTTATTTGCGCAAGAAAACTGGAGATAGCTAAGTACAGAAGTATAACATCACTAAAACCGGTAAGACGCTGAGCCTCGCAGTGTGATCGCGATGCCATCTTGGTCCTGGAAGACCAAGGACCATTTCCTATAGAAATCAAGGTCCCAGAATCTGGAGGAAGAGAGGAGAGGCACGGAATCCACATTGTTCGAGCTACCCTGTAAAGTTTCCACAGTCAGTGGCGGTTTGGTGTCCCATGTCATCTGCTGGTGTGGGTCCACTTTATTTTCTGAGGTCCAAGGTCAACGCAGCCGCCTACCAGGGAGATTTAGATTACTTTATGCTTCCTTATGCTTCCAAGCGAGGTGGGTTAGTGCAGTGTGTAGTGCTGTTGAGATAGCGTCCTCGGTGGATCTGTTGCAACGATAAGCAAACTGGTGTGGGTCCAGCGTAGCAGGCAGGCAGGATTTCAAGTGAGAAAGAACTAGTCTTTTAAAGCACTTGGAAATTATTGAGGTGGGTTATGCAGTGTGTAGTTCTGTTGAGAGCGAAGACACCCGCAAGTTCCACAGCACAAGCACTCAGCACACGGCCAGGTACACCATCAGGGCCAGCTGCCTTCCGTGCATTCACTCTACTCAGCATGCGACTGACGTCCGAAGAGGAAAGTACAAGTGGGTTGTCATCGGTGGAGGATCGTTTATTGAAGATATCATTATCATCTGGTCGAAACGAGCGTAAAAGTTGTTCAGCTTATCAGGGAGTGAAGCACTGTTGGTAGATGGAACAAAGCTAGTTGGTTTATAGTCAGTCAGGGCGTGTATTCCCTGCCACATACGCCGAGGGTCAGAGGAGGTAAAGTGCTCCTCAATCCGGCGTTTGTAGCAGTGCTTGGCTATAGCTATTAGTCTCTTCATATTGCCAGGAACTCCAGTGGGCGGTACAAAGGACGCTCGTACCCTGAGCGCTTCTATGCTGAAGGATGCCATGGTAAGAAATCTCAGACCACCAGTCTTGTTTTTTGCCCTTCTTTTGTACGCATTAGGTTTTTCCATTTATGTGCATCTGCTTTTGTTTTTTTTGTGAATCAGGACCGGCGTTTGTAGCAGTGCTTGGCTATAGCTATTCCTCTCCTCAGGTTAGCTCTGACCAAGCTGTATGCTTCCCTGCATCCTGATCTGAAGGCAGCATCTCTGGCTTTGAGCAGAGTGCGAACCTCTCTGTTCATCCAGGGCTTCTGATTATGGAATGTTAATTATTATGGCAAACTTAAAATTAATGATTAAGTATCACCAGGAAGAAAGATCGACGCTCAAAGAATTCTTTGAGGAGAAGAGAGGAATAAGACAGACAGTCAAAGTCAGTCCACACAGTTGTTGATGTGTTTCAGGACAGAGTTAGTGTAGGTGTCCAAGTGGATGTGTGAGCCTGTGGAGGCTCGGGCAGCATACTCACTCCAGTCGGTGTGCTGGAACTGTTGCTGAAGGAAGGAGTCAGCCCCATCCATCCAGAACTTTACAGTTCTGGTTGAAGGCTTAATCCTCTGCATGACTGGAGTGTATTTGGGAAGCAGGAACAAAGAAAGATGATCGGAAAGTCCAAGATGGGGGTGGGGTGTTGTTTTGAAGCTGGTTAAAGTCGAACCAATGCTGAATCCGGTGTTTGTGCAGTGAATGTTAATTTCCAAAAGTGTCTGTCTGTCGTAACTGTAGTTTGCAAGAGTTATTTGCGCAAGAAAACTGGAGATAGCTAAGTACAGAAGTATAACATCACTAAAACCGGTAAGACGCTGAGCCTCGCAGTGTGATCGTGACGCCATCTTGGTCCTGGGAGACCAAGGACCATTTCCTATGGATATCAAGGTCCCAGAATCTGGAGGAAGAGAGGAGAGGCACGGAATCCACATTGCTCGAGGTACCCTGTAAAGTTTCCACAGTAAGTGGCGGTTTGGGGTCCCATGTCATCTGCTGGTGTGGGTCCACTGTATTTTCTGAGGTCCAAGGTCAACGCAGCCGCCTACCAGGGAGATTTAGATTACTTTATGCTTCCTTATGCTTCCAAGCGGGGTGGGTTAGTGCAGTGTGTAGTGCTGTTGAGAGCGAAGACACCCGCAAGTTCCACAGCACAAGCTCTTAGCACACGGCCAGGTACACCATCAGGGCCAGCTGCCTTCCGTGCATTCACTCTGCTCAGCATGCGACTGACGTCCGAAGTGGAAAGTACAAGTGGGTTGTCGTCGGTGGAGGATCGTTTATTGAAGAAATCAATATCATCTGGTCGAAACGAGTGTAAAAGTTGTTCAGCTCATCAGGGAGTGAAGCACTGTTGGTAGATGGAACAAAGCTAGTTGGTTTATAGTCAGTCAGGGCGTGTATTCCCTGCCACATATGCCGAGGGTCAGAGGAGGTAAAGTGCTCCTCAATCCGGCGTTTGTAGCAGTGCTTGGCTATATCTATTAGTCTCTTCATATTGCCAGGAACTCCAGTGGGCGGTACAAAGGACGCTCGTACCCTGAGCGCTTCTATGCTGAGGGATGCCATGGTAAGAAATCTCAGACCACCAGTCTTGTTTTTTGCCCTTCTTTTGTACGCATTAGGTTTTTCCATTTATATGCATCTGCTTTTGTTTTTTTTGTGAATCAGGACCGGCGTTTGTAGCAGTGCTTGGCTATAGCTATTCCTCTCCTCAGGTTAGCTCTGGCCAAGCTGTATGCTTCCCGGCGTCCTGATCTGAAGGCAGCATCTCTGGCTTTGAGCAGAGTGCGAACCTCTCTGTTCATCCAGGGCTTCTGATTAGGGAATGTTAATTATTATGGCAAACTTAAATTTAATGATTAAGTATCACCAGGAAAAAAGATCGATGCTCAAAGAATTCTTTGAGGAGAAGAGAGGAATAAGACAGACAGTCAAAGTCAGTCCACACAGTTGTTGATGTGTTTCAGGACAGAGTTAGTGTAGGTGTCCAAGTGGATGTGTGAGCCTGTGGTGGCTCGGGCAGCATACTCACTCTTGTCGGTGTGCTGGAACTGTTGCTGAAGGAAGGAGTCAGCCCCATCCATCCAGAACTTTACAGTTCTGGTTGAAGGCTTAATCCTCTGCATGACTGCAGTGTATTTGGGAAGCAGGAACAAAGAAAGATGATCGGAAAGTCCAAGATGGGGGAGGGGTGTTGTTTTGAAGCTGGTTAAAGTCGAACCGATGCTGAATCCGGTGTTTGTGCAGTGAATGTTAATTTCCAAAAGTGTCTGTCTGTCGTAACTGTAGTTCGCAAGAGTTATTTGCGCAAGAAAACTAGAGATAGCTAAGTACAGAAGTATAACATCACTAAAACCGGTAAGACGCTGAGCCTCGCAGTGTGATCGCGATGCCATCTTGGTCCTGGGAGACCAAGGACCATTTCCTATGGATATCAAGGTCCCATAATCTGGAGGAAGAGAGGAGAGGCATGGAATCCACATTGCTCGAGGTACCCTGTAAAGTTTCCACAGTAAGTGGCGGTTTGGGGTCCCATGTCATCTGCTGGTGTGGGTCCACTGTATTTTCTGAGGTCCAAGGTCAACGCAGCCGCCTACCAGGGAGATTTAGATTACTTTATGCTTCCTTATGCTTCCAAGCGAGGTGGGTTAGTGCAGTGTGTAGTGCTGTTGAGAGCGAAGACACCCGCAAGTTCCACAGCACAAGCTCTTAGCACATGGCCAGGTACACCATCAGGGCCAGCTGCCTTCCGTGCATTCACTCTGCTCAGCATGCGACTGACGTCCGAAGTGGAAAGTACAAGTGGGTTGTCGTCGGTGGAGGATCGTTTATTGAAGATATCAATATCATCTGGTCGAAACGAGTGTAAAAGTTGTTCAGCTCATCAGGGAGTGAAGCACTGTTGGTACATGGAACAAAGCTAGTTGGTTTATAGTCAGTCAGGGTGTGTATTCCCTACCACATACGCCGAGGGTCAGAGGAGGTAAAGTGCTCCTCAATCCGGCGTTTGTAGCAGTGCTTGGATATAGCTATTAGTCTCTTCATATTGCCAGGAACTCCAGTGGGCGGTACAAAGGACGCTCGTACCCTGAGCCCTTCTATGCTGAGGGATGCCATGGTAAGAAATCTCAGACCACCAGTCTTGTTTTTTGCCCTTCTTTTGTACGCATTAGGTTTTTCCATTTATGTGCATCTGCTTTTGTTTTTTTTGTGAATCAGGACCGGCGTTTGTAGCAGTGCTTGGCTATAGCTATTCCTCTCCTCAGGTTAGCTCTGACCAAGCTGTATGCTTCCCGGCGTCCTGATCTGAAGGCAGCATCTCTGGCTTTGAGCAGAGTGCGAACCTCTCTGTTCATCCAGGGCTTCTGATTAGGGAATGTTAATTATTATGGCAAACTTAAAATTAATGATTAAGTATCACCAGGAAGGAAGATTGACGCTCAAAGAATTCTTTGAGGAGAAGAGAGGAATAAGACAGACAGTCAAAGATTGCGTGAATCCGGTGTTTGTGCAGTGAATGTTAATTTCCAAAAGTGTCTGTCTCTTGTAGCTGTAGTTCGCAAGAGTTATTTGCGCAAGAAAACTGGAGATAGCTAAGTACAGAAGTATAACATCACTAAAACTGGTAAGACGCTGAGCCTCGCAGTGTGATCGCGATGCCATCTTGGTCCTGGGAGACCAAGGACCATTTCCTATAGAAATCAAGGTCCCAGAATCTGGAGGAAGAGAGGAGGGGCACGGAATCCACATTGCTCGAGGTACCCTGTAAAGTTTCCACAGTCAGTGGCGGTTTGGGGTCCCATGTCATCTGCTGGTGTGGGTCCACTGTATTTTCTGAGGTCCAAGGTCAACGCAGCCGCCTACCAGGGAGATTTAGATTACTTTATGCTTCCAAGCGAGGTGGGTTAGTGCAGTGTGTAGTGCTGTTGAGATAGCGTCCTCGGTGGATCTGTTGCAACGATAAGCAAACTGGTGTGGGTCCAGCGTAGCAGGCAGGCAGGATTTCAAGTGAGAAAGAACTAGTCTTTTAAAGCACTTGGAAATTATTGGGGTGAGTGCTACAGGTCGAAAGTCATTAAAGTCTGAAGCAGTAGAATGCTTAGGCACAGGCACAATAATGGCTGACTTAAAGATAGATGGTACAGCTGCCTGGGCAAGCGAAACATTAAAGATGTGAGCGAAGACACCCGCAAGTTCCACAGCACAAGCTCTTAGCACACGGCCAGGTACACCATCAGGGCAAGCTGCCTTCTGTGCATTCACTCTGCTCAGCATGTGACTGACGTCCGAATTGGAAAGTACAAGTGGGTTGTCGTCGGTGGAGGATCGTTTATTGAAGATATCAATATCATCTGGTCGAAACGAGCGTAGAAGTTGTTCAGCTCATCAGGGAGTGAAGCACTGTTGGTAGATGGAACAAAGCTAGTTGGTTTATAGTCAGTCAGGGTGTGTATTCCCTGCCACATACGCCGAGGGTCAGAGGAGGTAAAGTGCTCCTCAATCCGTCGTTTGTAGCAGTGCTTGGCTATGGCTATTAGTCTCTTCATATTGCCAGGGACTCCAGTGGGCGGTACAGAGGACGCTTGTACCCTGAGCGCTTGTTGATGCATTTCAGGACAGAGTTAGTGTAGGTGTCCAAGTGGATGTGTGAGCCTGTGCAGGCTCGGGCAGCATACTCACTCCAGTCGGTGTGCTGGAACTGTTGCTGAAGGAAGGAGTCAGCCCCATCCATCCAGAACTTTACAGTTCTGGTTGAAGGCTTAATCCTCTGCATGACTGGAGTGTATTTGGGAAGCAGGAACAAAGAAAGATGATCGGAAAGTCCAAGATGGGGGAGGGGTGTTGTTTTGAAGCTGGTTAAAGTCCAACCGATGCTGAATCCGGTGTTTGTGCAGTGAATGTTAATTTCCAAAAGTGTCTGTCTGTCGTAACTGTAGTTCGCAAGAGTTATTTGCGCAAGAAAACTGGAGATAGCTAAGTACAGAAGTATAACATCACTAAAACCGGTAAGACGCTGAGCCTCGCAGTGTGATCGCGATGCCATCTTGGTCCTGGAAGACCAAGGACCATTTCCTATAGAAATCAAGGTCCCAGAATCTGGAGGAAGAGAGGAGAGGCACGGAATCCACATTGTTCGAGCTACCCTGTAAAGTTTCCACAGTCAGTGGCGGTTTGGTGTCCCATGTCATCTGCTGGTGTGGGTCCACTTTATTTTCTGAGGTCCAAGGTCAACGCAGCCGCCTACCAGGGAGATTTAGATTACTTTATGCTTCCTTATGCTTCCAAGCGAGGTGGGTTAGTGCAGTGTGTAGTGCTGTTGAGATAGCGTCCTCGGTGGATCTGTTGCAACGATAAGCAAACTGGTGTGGGTCCAGCGTAGCAGGCAGGCAGGATTTCAAGTGAGAAAGAACTAGTCTTTTAAAGCACTTGGAAATTATTGAGGTGGGTTATGCAGTGTGTAGTTCTGTTGAGA
>NW_027101072.1:1538798-1551298 GCF_029633855.1 Hoplias malabaricus | reverse complement strand
ATAATTTCGCGTTAACACGTTAAGTTTGTGTATTTCGTGAATCATGATGCTTTACTGCCACCAACTGGTGTATGGCGTTATTGCTGAAACAACATAAAGCCTTAACTTAAGAAAGCCACTCAACATCCCAATCCACATATGGTATATTGCCATCGGACGGGACCAGAGCGCTAGCGCGCGGCGCCCGTTAAATGATTTTTGCCGAGCCCGAGAGCGGGTCCAGTGCGCTCAGGGGAACACGCCACGAAGTTCCGCGCCCTCGCTGAGTCTCTACTCCTCACGTGGAAAGAGATATGAATAATCAAAGTTTGGGCCTTTTATCCGCAATTTTTCATCAGTCCACCAGGTGGCACATGGAATGTCCCAACACATGTATATTATATTGGGTTTGGGATGGGGTATTTCCGGCCTCCGAATATATTGGAAGTGGGATGGTTGTCCAATTGCTGTCAAATATATTGGAAGTGGGATGGTTGTCCAATTGCAATATATTCTGATGGTGTCAAATATATTGGAAGTGGGATGGTTGTCCAATTGTAATATATTCTGATGGTGTCAAATACATTGGAAGAGGGATGGTTGTCCAATGGCAATATATTCTGATGGTGTCAAATATATTGGAAGTGGGATGGTTGTCCTGATGGTGTCTAATATATTGGAAGTGGGATGGTTGTCCAATTGCAATATATTCTGATGGTGTCAAATATATTGGAAGAGGGATGGTTGTCCAATTGCAATATATTCTGATGGTGTCAAATATATTGGAAGTGGGATGGTTGTCCTGATGGTGTCTAATATATTGGAAGTGGGATGGTTGTCCAATTGCAATATATTCTGATGGTGTCAAATATATTGGAAGTGGGATGGTTGTCCTGATGGTGTCTAATATATTGGAAGTGGGATGGTTGTCCAATTGCAATATATTCTGATGGTGTCAAATATATTGGAAGTGGGATGGTTGTCCAATTCCCATACATCCTGATGGTGTCAAATATATTGGAAGAGGGATGGTTGTCCAATTGCAATATATTCTGATGGTGTCAAATATATTGGAAGTGGGATGGTTGTCCTGATGGTGTCTAATATATTGGAAGTGGGATGGTTGTCCAATTGCAATATATTCTGATGGTGTCAAATATATTGGAAGTGGGATGGTTATCCTGATGGTGTCTAATATATTGGAAGTGGGATGGTTGTCCAATTGCAATATATTCTGATGGTGTCAAATATATTGGAAGTGGGATGGTTGTCCAATTCCCATACATCCTGATGGTGTCAAATATATTGTAAGTGGGATAGTTGTCCAATTCCCCTATATCCTGATGGTGTCAAATATATTGGAAATGAGATGGTTGTCCAATTACCATACATCCTTATGGCTTCAAATATATTGTAAGTGGGATGCTTGTTCAATTACCATATATATTGTGTCAAATATGTTCAAAGTGGGATGGTGTCCCATCACTACATATTGTCATCAGAGCACGTTTTAGGAAAACATAATTGTAATGTCTAAAAATACATTTAGCCATATATCCCATGACTCCCTGATCTCATATCTGTCTTTGTCCAAAATCCATATATTTTTTTTTGACTTGAATATATTGGAAGTAGGATTATCAGATCTCAGCTTCAGAACAACATAAGAGGTTTTTACAAACGGGTCTATCTTTGTCTGGGTCTATCTTACTCAGCGTGTGAGTTTGGAGAAGATTGGAGAGAATAAATATTTTCACTCAAAAAAACTAAAAGGGGTCCCCCTATGAGTTGTTTTTAAGTGAAAAAATTTATGTCCTCCAATCATCTCCAAACTCACACCCTGAGTTGATGACACTCAGACTTAGACGAAACTGGTCTTACTTTGAAGATATTTCACTCCTAAGCCAAGATCTGATAATCCAACTTCCAATATATTCCAGTCAAAAACATATATGGGTTTTTGACAGTAGAATTTTACACTTCTAATTACAGAAAAAGGATCAGAGGGACTTGGGCTGTATGGAAACATGTATTTTTTTTAACTATATAAAATGTTTTCCCAAAATGTATAAGTCTTTACTTTAACCATCCCAATTGCAATATATTTGACACAAGTGTTATATATTATATTTAAGCAGTACATTTCTTCGTAGATGTCTTTCAGTAACTGTAAAACATTTATTTTAATTATTTGTAATTTGCTAAGACACATGGAAGACCTTTACATCCCGAGGTAGTGATAGCTTACAACCTGGTCTCACACCTACTTGTGATATAGTCACATATATAGGAGACTGCAATTCATGCTGAAAATATGCGATATGTCACGAATTGCAGATTACTATATCACGAGTAGGTGTGAGACCGGGCTGTAGCTTAACATTACTGGCTGATGTAACTTTGCTAACTGACAAAGCGACACATTTATGTTATGATTAAAACCAATATTTAACAAAAAATATATTCATTAAACACATGAAAAGTGTTGTATTCTAATCAAATGATATTTAAACTCCCGCACGAGTTATGCACAGGGGCCGTGTCTTCATTAATTCAGACTTATTATCCTGGATTTAAGTCCTTTATAGAGTATTTAGTTATTTTTTATAACGTCTCTTCCTTACACATGTAAACAATCGTACACACACAAAAATGCGTGTATTTGTATAACTAAAAATGTGAGTCTGTAAACAAGTTTTAGTCCCCACACCGAGATTATATCCATCTACACACAGACAAAGAGAGAGTCCACCAGTTTCGCTACACTACACTTTGTTTGGGTTTTTATGTACTGTTTCTAATTCTATATTTTTGTTGTGATATCAGTTATAATTGAATATGTATTTTGTCTCGTTCACCAGTGATATTTTTCAGTTACTGTAGTTAAAACAGCATTTAACTAATCCATACGGGCCTACTTACATATTCATGATTGGATTTACATCACACACTGTAGCTGACACGAAACATAAATCCTTTGTGAACGTAGTCCCTACGTTTCATCTGAATTATTCATAACATAGTGAGCGAAGCACTGACCTATGGCTACGTTGAGCCCTACGTGAGCAGTGTGAAGACAGCAATATTAGTAAGCTGATCCCCATAGCAACTGGAAGTTAATTTTTCACAATAAAAAACCTCTGGTGTTTAGTACCTTAAAATTTGTAAACATGCATATTATTATATAACTTCATTCATAACATGCTCTAAAGCTTTTCATAATTGTATATCAAACAAACATCACTATTCTCTCACACTATGTGTGTGACACATACTGAGATTTGACATTGATAAATTATGTGCATTCTTTTAATAGCATACTGCTAAACAATACAGTGTCAATACAAACCCATGGTGAAATTAACTTTCCAGATCCTCCTCTTTCTGTAAACGTATTGTATGTTTAACGATACATTAAGTTACTCATGTTTTATTTAATTATGTGTATCTACTTCTATATATAAATTAAGAGAGGATAAATCTCCTTCAAAATGAAATTGAACAAAAAATTCTGAATTAAAAAAGGGCTTTTTCAGCAGTTCAGTGGTGGTTGAAGTGAGGGGTTTATATATATATATATATATATATATATATATATATATATATATATATATATATATATATATATGTGTGTGTGTGTGTGTGTGTGTGTGTGTGCTTTTAAACGTATTTATATATGTATAATGTTAATACAAAATCTCATAAAAAACATGGTCAAATCCAATACGCTTAGAGACCAACGACATTCCCTACACCTGGACCCCCATGACTACTGACGAAGAACACTCAGAAAAGTGACACTGAGCCTGCTGTGGGCCAACGCTGTTTTCTGACTGTGACTCTGAGCCGAGTGTAGTCAATTCACAAAAAACATTATAAGAACGCAGTACCAAAGCATGGCTCAATTTTGCATGTAGGTATTTGAGTATACACTAAGTAGGCTACAAGCTTATTGTTTTTAGTCCAATACACTTTATAAACTTGAATTCCTCTGTTTTTTTTTCATTTGTTTTAAATTATGCTCTAAACGTGTTGGATTCTCCGTGTTGACACGTAGCGTATAATTTCGTGTTAACACGTTAAGGTATTGACGCGTTATGAACGTGTTAACACGTTAAGTTTGTGTATTTCGTGAATCATGATGCTTTACTGCCACCAACTGGTGTATGGCGTTATTGCTGAAACAACATAAAGCCTTAACTTACCAAATAACGGAAACAATTCCAGTGTTTAATGTTCTGAACAATGTTTATGAGATTTTGTATAAACATTATACAAACATAATATTTATATAAACATAAATACGTTTAAAAGCGCACACAAACATAGATATATATACCCCTCACTTCAACCACCACTGAATTTACTGCTGAAAAAAGCCCTTTTTTAATTCAGATTTTTTTGTTCAATATAATTTTGAAGGAGATTTATCCTATCTTAACATATATAAGTATGTGGCCACAAATGGGTCCACAATTCCATTTAGACCTAACAGGTGGTGGTGGGGTCTTAGTTCCGAAAAGCCATTTAGTGGACAAAATAGCAGTTGCTTACCTCTTCGTAGTACCACACCATCCCAATCCACATATATGATACGCCGCTTGGTGGACCTTATCGGCCTAGCGCGCGGCGCCCCCTAGACGATTTACTTTGCAGAGCCCGGGGTCGGGTCCTGGGCACACGTGGTGAGAGCTAAAAATCCTCAAAGTTTGGGCCTTTTACCCGCACTTTTGCATCAATCCACCAGGTGGCTCCCGGAACGTCCCGATTCCAATATATTCCATTACAGGCAAATATATTGGGATTGGGATGGCGTATATATTTATCATTCGTTGAAGTGTTTTGTAATGTTTTTAATACTTTTAACATGCCCAACATCCATAGACATTAACATTTTTAAAGTGTTGGCTACTTTGATAAGGCAACACAAACGTCCTTTCACAAAGTTTCCAACTATCTTTGATATATTTATAATGCCAGTAAACCGACAAACACGTAACCACAGTGAGCCAGCCTGCCCTTCTGAAACTCTTGTCCGAACGCCTTACTTTCAAATTTTCAAGTTAGCTAATGTTACTGCTGCATTACTTAAGGTGGAAGCGAAAAATTTAAAAGCTTCTGAGCGAACACCAGTCAGAATGTCAACACTAGAACTATCAGGATTTTCATATACCCCCTTTTTCTACCAGAGGCTGCCAAATGGCAGTGCTGGGGTAATTTGCAACCCATTAGGCCACATTTTGTTATGTACATTAAGCCACTACTAGGTGCTAAAACGGGGGGATGGGTGATAGTGTGAACTGTGTTGACTGACAAAGCTCTGAGAGTCACAGCAGGCACAGACTTTCAGGAGTTTAGTTTAGGGCAACAGTCTCAACAAATAAAAAATATTTTGGTACTTTGGCAGTTTTCTCAGCTGCTGATAATTATTATTATAATCTTTCAAAAATATAATGAAATAATACTTGTTTATTTAGAATACACACAATAAAGAATTATTTAAGCTTTTTAGTTTATATTTGTTGATCTAATGCAGTATTATTTGATGTGAAACCTACAAAAACCTTGAGAAATATAAATAAAAAATTCAGTTAAGTAAAAATTGCTCAAAAATAGTATTTAAGTTTAATTTGAGTCATATTTACTTGTCAAGAAAAACACTTTGCCAATGGGGTGAGATATTTTGACTTAAAACAAGAAAAAATGTCCTGATAATATTCTTTTACTTGGGTTTTTAAATGTTTAAGTAAAAATGTCCTTTTTACAAGTAGCTGAGGGTTGTTTTTTGTATAAATTTATGTAAAAATATCTTTACCTATTGGCAGTTTTTCAAAAGACAAAAACTACTTAAAATAAGGTTACAACATATCAGAGCTATTTTGACTAATCAATATGCCACTTTTTGCACTGTGAAAACAATCCTACATTAGTACAAAGGAGGCAGTTTTTCAAAAGGCAAATTTACTTAAAATCTGAACTTTAGCTATTTTGACAAATCATCAGTGAGAAAACAATCCAAAATTAGTACAAAGGAGGCAGACTTGAGGTGTTTTGGAATTATAGTTCAAATAATGTCTTTGTGTGAGTTTTAGAGAAAGATGACTGCAGACACTGGAAAACTTGTTAATAAAGTGCATAAACTTTATATAATAAACTGCACCAAAGTAAATAGCCTATCTGGCTACATGCTGAGTGAAATAAAATAGAATAAACCTTTCTCACTATAGTACAATATTACAAATATACACGATGGAGGTAACTGAGATGGGTGTGTCAGTGTCAGTCAGGGTGTGTATTCCCTGCCACATACGCCGAGGGTCAGAGGAGGTAAAGTGCTCCTCAATCCAGAGTTTGTAGCAGTGCTTGGCTATAGCTGTTAGTCTCTTCATATTGCCAGGAACTCCAGTGGGCGGTACAAAGGACGCTTGTACCCTGAGCGCTTCTATGCTGAGGGATGCCATGCCAAGAAATCTCGGACCACCAGTCTTGTTTTTTGCCCTTCTTTTGTATGCATTAGGTTTCTCCATTTATGTGCATCTGCTTTTCTTTTTTCTGTAAATCAGGACCGGCGTTTGTAGCAGTGCTTGGCTATAGCTATTCCTCTCCTCAGGTTAGCTCTGGCCAAGCTGTATGCTTCCCGGCGTCCTGATCTGAAGGCAGCATCTCTGGCTTTGAGCAATGTGCGAACCTCTCTGTTTATCCAGGGCATTTGAATAGGGAATGTTAATTGTTATGGCAAACTTAAATTTAATGATTAAGTATCACCAGGAAGAAAGATCGATGCTCAAAGAATTCTTTGAGGAGAAGAGAGGAATAAGACAGACAGTCAAAGTCAGTCCACACAGTTGTTGATGTGTTTCAGGACAGAGTTAGTGTAGGTGTCCAAGTGGATGTGTGAGCCTGTGGAGGCTCGGGCAGCATACTCACTCCAGTCGGTGTGCTGGAACTGTTGCTGAAGGAAGGAGTCAGCCCCATCCATCCAGAACTTTACAGTTCTGGTTGAAGGCTTAATCCTCTGCATGACTGGAGTGTATTTGGGAAGCAGGAACAAAGAAAGATGATCGGAAAGTCCAAGATGGGGGTGGGGTGTTGTTTTGAAGCTGGTTAAAGTCGAACCAATGCTGAATCCGGTGTTTGTGCAGTGAATGTTAATTTCCAAAAGTGTCTGTCTGTCGTAACTGTAGTTCGCAAGAGTTATTTGCGCAAGAAAACTGGAGATAGCTAAGTACAGAAGTATAACATCACTAAAACCGGTAAGACGCTGAGCCTCGCAGTGTGATCGTGACGCCATCTTGGTCCTGGGAGACCAAGGACCATTTCCTATGGATATCAAGGTCCCAGAATCTGGAGGAAGAGAGGAGAGGCACGGAATCCACATTGCTCGAGGTACCCTGTAAAGTTTCCACAGTAAGTGGCGGTTTGGGGTCCCATGTCATCTGCTGGTGTGGGTCCACTGTATTTTCTGAGGTCCAAGGTCAACGCAGCCGCCTACCAGGGAGATTTAGATTACTTTATGCTTCCTTATGCTTCCAAGCGGGGTGGGTTAGTGCAGTGTGTAGTGCTGTTGAGAGCGAAGACACCCGCAAGTTCCACAGCACAAGCTCTTAGCACACGGCCAGGTACACCATCAGGGCCAGCTGCCTTCCGTGCATTCACTCTGCTCAGCATGCGACTGACGTCCGAAGTGGAAAGTACAAGTGGGTTGTCGTCGGTGGAGGATCGTTTATTGAAGATATCAATATCATCTGGTCGAAACGAGTGTAAAAGTTGTTCAGCTCATCAGGGAGTGAAGCACTGTTGGTACATGGAACAAAGCTAGTTGGTTTATAGTCAGTCAGGGTGTGTATTCCCTACCACATACGCCGAGGGTCAGAGGAGGTAAAGTGCTCCTCAATCCGGCGTTTGTAGCAGTGCTTGGATATAGCTATTAGTCTCTTCATATTGCCAGGAACTCCAGTGGGCGGTACAAAGGACGCTCGTACCCTGAGCGCTTCTATGCTGAGGGATGCCATGGTAAGAAATCTCAGACCACCAGTCTTGTTTTTTGCCCTTCTTTTGTACGCATTAGGTTTTTCCATTTATGTGCATCTGCTTTTGTTTTTTTTGTGAATCAGGACCGGCGTTTGTAGCAGTGCTTGGCTATAGCTATTCCTCTCCTCAGGTTAGCTCTGACCAAGCTGTATGCTTCCCGGCGTCCTGATCTGAAGGCAGCATCTCTGGCTTTGAGCAGAGTGCGAACCTCTCTGTTCATCCAGGGCTTCTGATTAGGGAATGTTAATTATTATGGCAAACTTAAAATTAGTGATTAAGTATCACCAGGAAGGAAGATTGACGCTCAAAGAATTCTTTGAGGAGAAGAGAGGAATAAGACAGACAGTCAAAGATTGCGTGAATCCGGTGTTTGTGCAGTGAATGTTAATTTCCAAAAGAGTCTGTCTCTTGTAGCTGTAGTTCGCAAGAGTTATTTGCGCAAGAAAACTGGAGATAGCTAAGTACAGAAGTATAACATCACTAAAACTGGTAAGACGCTGAGCCTCGCAGTGTGATCGCGATGCCATCTTGGTCCTGGGAGACCAAGGACCATTTCCTATAGAAATCAAGGTCCCAGAATCTGGAGGAAGAGAGGAGAGGCACGGAATCCACATTGCTCGAGGTACCCTGTAAAGTTTCCACAGTCAGTGGCGGTTTGGGGTCCCATGTCATCTGCTGGTGTGGGTCCACTGTATTTTCTGAGGTCCAAGGTCAACGCAGCCGCCTACCAGGGAGATTTAGATTACTTTATGCTTCCAAGCGAGGTGGGTTAGTGCAGTGTGTAGTGCTGTTGAGATAGCGTCCTCGGTGGATCTGTTGCAACGATAAGCAAACTGGTGTGGGTCCAGCGTAGCAGGCAGGCAGGATTTCAAGTGAGAAAGAACTAGTCTTTTAAAGCACTTGGAAATTATTGGGGTGAGTGCTACAGGTCGAAAGTCATTAAAGTCTGAAGCAGTAGAATGCTTAGGCACAGGCACAATAATGGCTGACTTAAAGATAGATGGTACAGCTGCCTGGGCAAGCGAAACATTAAAGATGTGAGCGAAGACACCCGCAAGTTCCACAGCACAAGCTCTTAGCACACGGCCAGGTACACCATCAGGGCAAGCTGCCTTCTGTGCATTCACTCTGCTCAGCATGTGACTGACGTCCGAATTGGAAAGTACAAGTGGGTTGTCGTCGGTGGAGGATCGTTTATTGAAGATATCAATATCATCTGGTCGAAACGAGCGTAGAAGTTGTTCAGCTCATCAGGGAGTGAAGCACTGTTGGTAGATGGAACAAAGCTAGTTGGTTTATAGTCAGTCAGGGTGTGTATTCCCTGCCACATACGCCGAGGGTCAGAGGAGGTAAAGTGCTCCTCAATCCGTCGTTTGTAGCAGTGCTTGGCTATAGCTATTAGTCTCTTCATATTGCCAGGGACTCCAGTGGGCGGTACAGAGGACGCTTGTACCCTGAGCGCTTGTTGATGCATTTCAGGACAGAGTTAGTGTAGGTGTCCAAGTGGATGTGTGAGCCTGTGCAGGCTCGGGCAGCATACTCACTCCAGTCGGTGTGCTGGAACTGTTGCTGAAGGAAGGAGTCAGCCCCATCCATCCAGAACTTTACAGTTCTGGTTGAAGGCTTAATCCTCTGCATGACTGGAGTGTATTTGGGAAGCAGGAACAAAGAAAGATGATCGGAAAGTCCAAGATGGGGGAGGGGTGTTGTTTTGAAGCTGGTTAAAGTCCAACCGATGCTGAATCCGGTGTTTGTGCAGTGAATGTTAATTTCCAAAAGTGTCTGTCTGTCGTAACTGTAGTTCGCAAGAGTTATTTGCGCAAGAAAACTGGAGATAGCTAAGTACAGAAGTATAACATCACTAAAACCGGTAAGACGCTGAGCCTCGCAGTGTGATCGCGATGCCATCTTGGTCCTGGAAGACCAAGGACCATTTCCTATAGAAATCAAGGTCCCAGAATCTGGAGGAAGAGAGGAGAGGCACGGAATCCACATTGTTCGAGCTACCCTGTAAAGTTTCCACAGTCAGTGGCGGTTTGGTGTCCCATGTCATCTGCTGGTGTGGGTCCACTTTATTTTCTGAGGTCCAAGGTCGACGCAGCCGCCTACCAGGGAGATTTAGATTACTTTATGCTTCCTTATGCTTCCAAGCGAGGTGGGTTAGTGCAGTGTGTAGTGCTGTTGAGATAGCGTCCTCGGTGGATCTGTTGCAACGATAAGCAAACTGGTGTGGGTCCAGCGTAGCAGGCAGGCAGGATTTCAAGTGAGAAAGAACTAGTCTTTTAAAGCACTTGGAAATTATTGAGGTGGGTTATGCAGTGTGTAGTTCTGTTGAGAGCGAAGACACCCGCAAGTTCCACAGCACAAGCACTCAGCACACGGCCAGGTACACCATCAGGGCCAGCTGCCTTCCGTGCATTCACTCTACTCAGCATGCGACTGACGTCCGAAGTGGAAAGTACAAGTGGGTTGTCATCGGTGGAGGATCGTTTATTGAAGATATCATTATCATCTGGTCGAAACGAGCGTAAAAGTTGTTCAGCTTATCAGGGAGTGAAGCACTGTTGGTAAATGGAACAAAGCTAGTTGGTTTATAGTCAGTCAGGGCGTGTATTCCCTGCCACGTACACCGAGGGTCAGAGGAGGTAAAGTGCTCCTCAATCCGGCATTTGTAGCAGTGCTTGGCTATAGCTATTAGTCTCTTCATATTGCCAGGAACTCCAGTGGGCGGTACAAAGGACGCTCGTACCCTGAGCGCTTCTATGCTGAGGGATGCCATGGTAAGAAATCTCAGACCACCAGTCTTGTTTTTTGCCCTTCTTTTGTACGCATTAGGTTTTTCCATTTATGTGCATCTGCTTTTGTTTTTTTTGTGAATCAGGACCGGCGTTTGTAGCAGTGCTTGGCTATAGCTATTCCTCTCCTCAGGTTAGCTCTGACCAAGCTGTATGCTTCCCTGCATCCTGATCTGAAGGCAGCATCTCTGGCTTTGAGCAGAGTGCGAACCTCTCTGTTCATCCAGGGCTTCTGATTAGGGAATGTTAATTATTATGGCAAACTTAAAATTAATGATTAAGTATCACCAGGAAGAAAGATCGACGCTCAAAGAATTCTTTGAGGAGAAGAGAGGAATAAGACAGACAGTCAAAGATTCTCTCTTATCTCTTGAATTTATTGAACAAATCCAAGCCATATATAGGACCCCAGTCACGTACACCATTATTAGATCATGTCTCGTTCCATCAACCCAAACATTCCCTTATTGGTGCCTCGTCATCTCCCTTTTATCTCCGTCCTCTTCGTATTGCCAGGAACTCCAGTGGGCGGTACAAGGACACTTGTACAAGCGCCTCTATGCTAAGGAATGTCATGTTAAGAAATCTTGGACCCTCGTCAACGTCAGAGAGGATCCCAGGCATGTCGCACCCCTTCTGCATAGGAGGTTATTTCGGGCGGGCCGAGCACAACGTGGGCATGGGCGTTTCCAGTGCGGGGCCGTCAGGATTTCAGAGGGCAGTACGAAATGAAGGTGTCTGAACGATGACAACCGACGTGGAGATGCTGCTCTACCGGAAAACCAGACCCGCCTTGGGTAGGCACCTGCCAGGCTTCATAAAAAGAAGCAGAGGGATCCTACCCCATGCTGCGGGTCAGCTTCCAGGGATGGGTTTTGTTTACCCTTCCCGTACCTATCTTTGGGAGACTTAGGCGGCCAGTCCCCTACGCTGAGACAGTCCGAAAACGGCGGCCGCAGGCACAGCGATGTCCGGGGCTCTGCATCTGAACTCGTGGCCCCACTCCTGTTTGCCAGCGTGCCCCACGAATCGACATTTCCTGGTTCTCCTCTGTCGGGACAGCAGATCCGAAAGGAGTGCTGCTCCGAACAAACGCACCGAGAGCGGCCGCGCCCGACCCGGGGCCCCGAAAAGGGTCTCGGTAGGGCCGACCCACGTGGCGGGGAGTGACGTTTCACCCCCTTTTCCCACGGTGCAGCTACCTGGTTGATCCTGCCAGTAACATATGCTTGTCTCAAAGATTAAGCCATGCAGGTCTAAGTGCACACGGTCGGTACAGTGAAACTGCGAATGGCTCATTAAATCAGTTATGGTTCCTTTGATCGCTCCACACGTTACTCGGATAACTGTGGTAATTCCAGAGCTAATACATGCAAACGAGCGCTGACCTCTCGGGGGATGCGTGCATTTATCAGACCCAAAACCCATCCGGGGGGCCGCTTTGGTGACTCTAGATAACCTCGGGCCGATCGCGCGCCCTCTGCGGCGGCGACGTCTCATTCGAATGTCTGCCCTATCAACTTTCGATGGTACTATAGGCGCCTACCATGGTGACCACGGGTAACGGGGAATCAGGGTTCGATTCCGGAGAGGGAGCCTGAGAAACGGCTACCACATCCAAGGAAGGCAGCAGGCGCGCAAATTACCCATTCCCGACACGGGGAGGTAGTGACGAAAAATAACGATACAGGTCTC
>NW_027101072.1:1476298-1526298 GCF_029633855.1 Hoplias malabaricus | reverse complement strand
AATAGAGGGATTATATAAGCTAGACAGCGAAGTACTACCCCATGACTACTGACGAAGAACACTCAGAAAAGTGACACTGAGCCTGCTGTGGGACAACGCTGTTTTCTGACTGTGACTCTGAGCCGAGTGTAGTCAATTCACAAAAAACATTATAAGAACGCAGTACCAAAGCATGGCTCAATGTTGCATGTAGGTATTTGAGTATACACTAAGTAGGCTACAAGCTTATTGTTTTTAGTCCAATACACTTTATAAACTTGAATTCCTCTGGTTTTTTTTTTTTTTCATTTGTTTTAAATTATGCTCTAAACGTGTTGGATTCTCCGTGTTGACACGTAGGGTATAATTTCGCGTTAACACGTTAAGTTTGTGTATTTCGTGAATCATGATGCTTTACTGCCACCAACTGGTGTATGGCGTTATTGCTGAAACAACATAAAGCCTTAACTTAAGAAAGCCACTCAACATCCCAATCCACATATGGTATATTGCCATCGGACGGGACCAGAGCGCTAGCGCGCGGCGCCCGTTAAATGATTTTTGCCGAGCCCGAGAGCGGGTCCAGTGCGCTCAGGGGAACACGCCACGAAGTTCCGCGCCCTCGCTGAGTCTCTACTCCTCACGTGGAAAGAGATATGAATAATCAAAGTTTGGGCCTTTTATCCGCAATTTTTCATCAGTCCACCAGGTGGCACATGGAATGTCCCAACACATGTATATTATATTGGGTTTGGGATGGGGTATTTCCGGCCTCCGAATATATTGGAAGTGGGATGGTTGTCCAATTGCTGTCAAATATATTGGAAGTGGGATGGTTGTCCAATTGCAATATATTCTGATGGTGTCAAATATATTGGAAGTGGGATGGTTGTCCAATTGTAATATATTCTGATGGTGTCAAATACATTGGAAGAGGGATGGTTGTCCAATGGCAATATATTCTGATGGTGTCAAATATATTGGAAGTGGGATGGTTGTCCTGATGGTGTCTAATATATTGGAAGTGGGATGGTTGTCCAATTGCAATATATTCTGATGGTGTCAAATATATTGGAAGAGGGATGGTTGTCCAATTGCAATATATTCTGATGGTGTCAAATATATTGGAAGTGGGATGGTTGTCCTGATGGTGTCTAATATATTGGAAGTGGGATGGTTGTCCAATTGCAATATATTCTGATGGTGTCAAATATATTGGAAGTGGGATGGTTGTCCAATTCCCATACATCCTGATGGTGTCAAATATATTGGAAGAGGGATGGTTGTCCAATTGCAATATATTCTGATGGTGTCAAATATATTGGAAGTGGGATGGTTGTCCTGATGGTGTCTAATATATTGGAAGTGGGATGGTTGTCCAATTGCAATATATTCTGATGGTGTCAAATATATTGGAAGTGGGATGGTTATCCTGATGGTGTCTAATATATTGGAAGTGGGATGGTTGTCCAATTGCAATATATTCTGATGGTGTCAAATATATTGGAAGTGGGATGGTTGTCCAATTCCCATACATCCTAATGGTGTCAAATATATTGTAAGTGGGATAGTTGTCCAATTCCCCTATATCCTGATGGTGTCAAATATATTGGAAATGAGATGGTTGTCCAATTACCATACATCCTTATGGCTTCAAATATATTGTAAGTGGGATGCTTGTTCAATTACCATATATATTGTGTCAAATATGTTCAAAGTGGGATGGTGTCCCATCACTACATATTGTCATCAGAGCACGTTTTAGGAAAACATAATTGTAATGTCTAAAAATACATTTAGCCATATATCCCATGACTCCCTGATCTCATATCTGTCTTTGGAGTTGTAAAATTCTACTGTCCAAAATCCATATATTTTTTTTTGACTTGAATATATTGGAAGTAGGATTATCAGATCTCAGCTTCAGAACAACATAAGAGGTTTTTACAAACGGGTCTATCTTTGTCTGGGTCTATCTTACTCAGCGTGTGAGTTTGGAGAAGATTGGAGAGAATAAATATTTTCACTCAAAAAAACTAAAAGGGGTCCCCCTATGAGTTGTTTTTAAGTGAAAAAATTGATGTCCTCCAATCATCTCCAAACTCACACCCTGAGTTGATGACACTCAGACTTAGACGAAACTGGTCTTACTTTGAAGATATTTCACTCCTAAGCCAAGATCTGATAATCCCACTTCCAATATATTCCAGTCAAAAACATATATGGGTTTTTGACAGTAGAATTTTACACTTCTAATTACAGAAAAAGGATCAGAGGGACTTGGGCTGTATGGAAACATGTATTTTTTTTAACTATATAAAATGTTTTCCCAAAATGTATAAGTCTTTACTTTAACCATCCCAATTGCAATATATTTGACACAAGTGTTATATATTATATTTAAGCAGTACATTTCTTCGTAGATGTCTTTCAGTAACTGTAAAACATTTATTTTAATTATTTGTAATTTGCTAAGACACATGGAAGACCTTTACATCCCGAGGTAGTGATAGCTTACAACCTGGTCTCACACCTACTTGTGATATAGTCACATATATAGGAGACTGCAATTCATGCTGAAAATATGCGATATGTCACGAATTGCAGATTACTATATCACGAGTAGGTGTGAGACCGGGCTGTAGCTTAACATTACTGGCTGATGTAACTTTGCTAACTGACAAAGCGACACATTTATGTTATGATTAAAACCAATATTTAACAAAAAATATATTCATTAAACACATGAAAAGTGTTGTATTCTAATCAAATGATATTTAAACTCCCGCACGAGTTATGCACAGGGGCCGTGTCTTCATTAATTCAGACTTATTATCCTGGATTTAAGTCCTTTATAGAGTATTTAGTTATTTTTTATAACGTCTCTTCCTTACACATGTAAACAATCGTACACACACAAGAATGCGTGTATTTGTATAACTAAAAATGTGAGTCTGTAAACAAGTTTTAGTCCCCACACCGAGATTATATCCATCTACACACAGACAAAGAGAGAGTCCACCAGTTTCGCTACACTACACTTTGTTTGGGTTTTTATGTACTGTTTCTAATTCTATATTTTTGTTGTGATATCAGTTATAATTGAATATGTATTTTGTCTCGTTCACCAGTGATATTTTTCAGTTACTGTAGTTAAAACAGCATTTAACTAATCCATACGGGCCTACTTACATATTCATGATTGGATTTACATCACACACTGTAGCTGACACGAAACATAAATCCTTTGTGAACGTAGTCCCTACGTTTCATCTGAATTATTCATAACATAGTGAGCGAAGCACTGACCTATGGCTACGTTGAGCCCTACGTGAGCAGTGTGAAGACAGCAATATTAGTAAGCTGATCCCCATAGCAACTGGAAGTTAATTTTTCACAATAAAAAACCTCTGGTGTTTAGTACCTTAAAATTTGTAAACATGCATATTATTATATAACTTCATTCATAACATGCTCTAAAGCTTTTCATAATTGTATATCAAACAAACATCACTATTCTCTCACACTATGTGTGTGACACATACTGAGATTTGACATTGATAAATTATGTGCATTCTTTTAATAGCATACTGCTAAACAATACAGTGTCAATACAAACCCATGGTGAAATTAACTTTCCAGATCCTCCTCTTTCTGTAAACGTATTGTATGTTTAACGATACATTAAGTTACTCATGTTTTATTTAATTATGTGTATCTACTTCTATATATAAATTAAGAGAGGATAAATCTCCTTCAAAATGAAATTGAACAAAAAATTCTGAATTAAAAAAGGGCTTTTTCAGCAGTTCAGTGGTGGTTGAAGTGAGGGGTTTATATATATATATATATATATATATATATATATATATATATATATATATGTGTGTGTGTGTGTGTGTGTGTGTGTGTGTGTGCTTTTAAACGTATTTATATATGTATAATGTTAATACAAAATCTCATAAAAAACATGGTCAAATCCAATACGCTTAGAGACCAACGACATTCCTTACACCTGGACCCCCATGACTACTGACGAAGAACACTCAGAAAAGTGACACTGAGCCTGCTGTGGGCCAACGCTGTTTTCTGACTGTGACTCTGAGCCGAGTGTAGTCAATTCACAAAAAACATTATAAGAACGCAGTACCAAAGCATGGCTCAATTTTGCATGTAGGTATTTGAGTATACACTAAGTAGGCTACAAGCTTATTGTTTTTAGTCCAATACACTTTATAAACTTGAATTCCTCTGTTTTTTTTTCATTTGTTTTAAATTATGCTCTAAACGTGTTGGATTCTCCGTGTTGACACGTAGCGTATAATTTCGTGTTAACACGTTAAGGTATTGACGCGTTATGAACGTGTTAACACGTTAAGTTTGTGTATTTCGTGAATCATGATGCTTTACTGCCACCAACTGGTGTATGGCGTTATTGCTGAAACAACATAAAGCCTTAACTTACCAAATAACGGAAACAATTCCAGTGTTTAATGTTCTGAACAATGTTTATGAGATTTTGTATAAACATTATACAAACATAATATTTATATAAACATAAATACGTTTAAAAGCGCACACAAACATAGATATATATACCCCTCACTTCAACCACCACTGAATTTACTGCTGAAAAAAGCCCTTTTTTAATTCAGATTTTTTTGTTCAATATAATTTTGAAGGAGATTTATCCTATCTTAACATATATAAGTATGTGGCCACAAATGGGTCCACAATTCCATTTAGACCTAACAGGTGGTGGTGGGGTCTTAGTTCCGAAAAGCCATTTAGTGGACAAAATAGCAGTTGCTTACCTCTTCGTAGTACCACACCATCCCAATCCACATATATGATACGCCGCTTGGTGGACCTTATCGGCCTAGCGCGCGGCGCCCCCTAGACGATTTACTTTGCAGAGCCCGGGGTCGGGTCCTGGGCACACGTGGTGAGAGCTAAAAATCCTCAAAGTTTGGGCCTTTTACCCGCACTTTTGCATCAATCCACCAGGTGGCTCCCGGAACGTCCCGATTCCAATATATTCCATTACAGGCAAATATATTGGGATTGGGATGGCGTATATATTTATCATTCGTTGAAGTGTTTTGTAATGTTTTTAATACTTTTAACATGCCCAACATCCATAGACATTAACATTTTTAAAGTGTTGGCTACTTTGATAAGGCAACACAAACGTCCTTTCACAAAGTTTCCAACTATCTTTGATATATTTATAATGCCAGTAAACCGACAAACACGTAACCACAGTGAGCCAGCCTGTCCTTCTGAAACTCTTGTCCGAACGCCTTACTTTCAAATTTTCAAGTTAGCTAATGTTACTGCTGCATTACTTAAGGTGGAAGCGAAAAATTTAAAAGCTTCTGAGCGAACACCAGTCAGAATGTCAACACTAGAACTATCAGGATTTTCATATACCCCCTTTTTCTACCAGAGGCTGCCAAATGGCAGTGCTGGGGTAATTTGCAACCCATTAGGCCACATTTTGTTATGTACATTAAGCCACTACTAGGTGCTAAAACGGGGGGATGGGTGATAGTGTGAACTGTGTTGACTGACAAAGCTCTGAGAGTCACAGCAGGCACAGACTTTCAGGAGTTTAGTTTAGGGCAACAGTCTCAACAAATAAAAAATATTTTGGTACTTTGGCAGTTTTCTCAGCTGCTGATAATTATTATTATAATCTTTCAAAAATATAATGAAATAATACTTGTTTATTTAGAATACACACAATAAAGAATTATTTAAGCTTTTTAGTTTATATTTGTTGATCTAATGCAGTATTATTTGATGTGAAACCTACAAAAACCTTGAGAAATATAAATAAAAAATTCAGTTAAGTAAAAATTGCTCAAAAATAGTATTTAAGTTTAATTTGAGTCATATTTACTTGTCAAGAAAAACACTTTGCCAATGGGGTGAGATATTTTGACTTAAAACAAGAAAAAATGTCCTGATAATATTCTTTTACTTGGGTTTTTAAATGTTTAAGTAAAAATGTCCTTTTTACAAGTAGCTGAGGGTTGTTTTTTGTATAAATTTATGTAAAAATATCTTTACCTATTGGCAGTTTTTCAAAAGACAAAAACTACTTAAAATAAGGTTACAACATATCAGAGCTATTTTGACTAATCAATATGCCACTTTTTGCACTGTGAAAACAATCCTACATTAGTACAAAGGAGGCAGTTTTTCAAAAGGCAAATTTACTTAAAATCTGAACTTTAGCTATTTTGACAAATCATCAGTGAGAAAACAATCCAAAATTAGTACAAAGGAGGCAGACTTGAGGTGTTTTGGAATTATAGTTCAAATAATGTCTTTGTGTGAGTTTTAGAGAAAGATGACTGCAGACACTGGAAAACTTGTTAATAAAGTGCATAAACTTTATATAATAAACTGCACCAAAGTAAATAGCCTATCTGGCTACATGCTGAGTGAAATAAAATAGAATAAACCTTTCTCACTATAGTACAATATTACAAATATACACGATGGAGGTAACTGAGATGGGTGTGTCAGTGTCAGTCAGGGTGTGTATTCCCTGCCACATACGCCGAGGGTCAGAGGAGGTAAAGTGCTCCTCAATCCAGAGTTTGTAGCAGTGCTTGGCTATAGCTATTAGTCTCTTCATATTGCCAGGAACTCCAGTGGGCGGTACAAAGGACGCTCGTACCCTGAGCGCTTCTATGCTGAGGGATGCCATGGTAAGAAATCTCAGACCACCAGTCTTGTTTTTTGCCCTTCTTTTGTACGCATTAGGTTTTTCCATTTATGTGCATCTGCTTTTGTTTTTTTTGTGAATCAGGACCGGCGTTTGTAGCAGTGCTTGGCTATAGCTATTCCTCTCCTCAGGTTAGCTCTGACCAAGCTGTATGCTTCCCTGCATCCTGATCTGAAGGCAGCATCTCTGGCTTTGAGCAGAGTGCGAACCTCTCTGTTCATCCAGGGCTTCTGATTAGGGAATGTTAATTATTATGGCAAACTTAAAATTAATGATTAAGTATCACCAGGAAGAAAGATCGACGCTCAAAGAATTCTTTGAGGAGAAGAGAGGAATAAGACAGACAGTCAAAGATTCTCTCTTATCTCTTGAATTTATTGAACAAATCCAAGCCATATATAGGACCCCAGTCACGTACACCATTATTAGATCATGTCTCGTTCCATCAACCCAAACATTCCCTTATTGGTGCCTCGTCATCTCCCTTTTATCTCCGTCCTCTTCGTATTGCCAGGAACTCCAGTGGGCGGTACAAGGACACTTGTACAAGCGCTTCTATGCTAAGGAATGTCATGTTAAGAAATCTTGGACCCTCGTCAACGTCAGAGAGGATCCCAGGCATGTCGCACCCCTTCTGCATAGGAGGTTATTTCGGGCGGGCCGAGCACAACGTGGGCATGGGCGTTTCCATCAGAGCGGTGACTCTGAAATCTCTTCTGGTAAGATTTCCTAAATTTTCTATGTTTGTTTGCTGGTTATAGCTGTTGTGATTTTGGAAGAGACACACTGCAAAAAGTACAATCTTGAAGTTAAAATTGCTCAAGAATATTATTCTATTTTAATTTGAGTAATTTTGACTTGTATTTTGACTTAAAACAAGACAAAATGTCCTGATACGATTCTTTTACTTTGGGTTTTAAAAAGTTTAAGTAAAAATGTCTTTTTTTACAACTAGCTGAGGGTTGTTTTTTTGTATAAATTTATTAAAAAATATCTTTACCTATTGGCAGTTTTTCAAAAGACAAAAACTACTTAAAATAAGGTTACAAAATATCAGAGCTATTTTGACTAATCAATATGCCACTTTTTGCACTGTGAAAACAATCCTACATTAGCACAAAGGAGGCATACTTCAGATGTTTTGGAATTATAATTCAAATACCATGTTTGTGTCAATTTCACATTATTTGAACCTTTCACTAATCAATTCTCAAACATATGGTCCTGTAGATGAGGAGACTTCACCACCTCCAGGAAAGAGAGGTCGCATGGAGACACACGGGTGGCTGACAGAGACGGCAAAAGATGGCACAGTGTGGCATGAAGCACATAGTTTATATTTCTGTAAAGTTTACATTTCTATTCATGAATACTTTTGTTAACATATTGTTGCATGCTTATTTAATCTTTCATTACTTCCTTTATTACTATTTCATTGTACAGGGAAACCAAGCAAAATGTTTCTTTCCTGTTCATATACCAATAAAACTACCTTGAATCTAAATGTCTGGTAATGTTGACTTTTTTTGTGGGTGGGGGTTCACCAACTTGCTGCAGAGAAGAGTGTGGAGTGCAGTAGAGTGTCTCCTTTCAAATGTAAAGGCCTCATTTACATAACACTGGAGGTGAGAAGAGCTGTTCACACCTGCCAAATGGCAGTTCTTTGGGATTTAAAGGTATAATTGCCAAATGGCAGCGGTTTGGTAGTTCTAGTGTTAAACAATACACCTGCATATAGTCAGCACAAAAAGATTGCTCACACATTAAAATCATGCCCAAGATAATGGAACAATGACGTTCAGAAGTAAGTTATAATCCAGCGTCAGGTAATTTAATGTGGAAGCGAAGAGTTGCAATACAACATTGAGCTTCTGGGCAACCTCAATGTTAAGAAATTAAAATTATACAAGCACATACAGGTGCTGGTCATAAAATTTGAATGTATGCAAGACATGGGTGTCAGCTGTCATGTTCCTTATGCCAAGCCACTCTTGAACAAGAGACAGCGTCAGGAAAAAGGACTGGACTGCTCCCGAGTGGTCCAAAGTTATGTTCCCTGATTAAAATAAATTAGATGAGATTAGATTCAACTTTATTGTCATTGTGCAGAGTACAAGTACAGGGCCAATGGAATGTAGTTAGCATCTAACCAGAAGTGCAATATATAACATTATTTACATAATTTACATAAAGTGCAGTAGTGATATGACATTGTGATTATGGAAGTTAAAGTAACCATATATACATATTGAAATATAAAATATGTAAGCAAAGTAACATTGTGTAGGTGATGAATTATGTACTGAAGGATGAATGAAATACAGCTTTACAGAAGGTGCAGTGAAATGATTGTGCAAGATTTATTTAAAGTGCCTGAATAGTGTTCATCCGGATAACAGCCTCAGGAAAAAAAAACTTTTACGAAACCTGTTAGTGCGGGAAAAGAGGCTCCTGTAACGTCTGCCAGATGGTAAAAGGCTGAAAAGTCCATGATTTGGGTGTGTGACGTCCTTGACGATATTTCTTGCCCTGCCCAGGCAGCGTTTATGGTAGATGTCCTCGAAGGAACTTGAAACTGGACACCTGATCCACTGCAGTTCCGTTGATGTGAATGGGGGCGTGAGCTTGGTTCCTAGTCCGTCTGAGGTCCATGATGATCTCCTTTGTTTTGAGCGTGTTTAGTACCAGGTTATTCTTTTGGCACCACAAGGACAGATGCTGTACTTCATCCCGGTAGGGCGTTTCATTATTGTCTGTAATCAAGCCTATCACCATGGTGTCATCTGCGAATTTGACTACGGTGTTTGAACCATAGGCAGGTACACAGTCATGGGTGAAGAGAGAGTACAGAATCGGGCTAAGAACACAACCTTGTGAAACGCCAGTGTTCAAGGTGATGGTTGATGAATGAAGGTTGCCTAATCTAACAGATTGGGGTCTGTTAGACAGGAAGTCTAAAATCCAGTGGCAGAGTGATGTGCTGATACCCAGAGGGTGGAGTTTGGATATCAGCATAGGCGGAATCACTGTGTTGAATGCAGAACTAAAATCGAGGAACAGCATTCTCACCTATGAGTTTTGACAGTCCAGGTGGGTTAGTGCAGTGCTGTTGAGATAGCGTCCTCTGTGGATCTGTTGCTATGATAAGCAAACTGGTGTGGGTCCAGCGTAGCAGGCAGGCAGGATTTCAAGTGAGAAAGAACTAGTCTTTTAAAGCACTTGGAAAATATTGGGGTGAGTGCTACAGGTCAAAATTCATTAAAGTCTGAAGCAGTAGAATGCTTAGGCACAGGCACAAGGATGGCTGATTTAAAGATAGAAGGTACAGCTGCCTGGGCAAGCGAAACATTAAAGATGTGAGCAAAGACACCCGCAAGTTCCACAGCACAAGCTCTTAGCACACGGCCAGGTACACCACCAGGGCCAGTTGCCTTCCGTGCATTCACTCTGCTCAGCATGCGACTGACGTCCGAATTGGAAAGTACAAGTGGGTTGTTGTCGGTGGAGGATCGTTTATTGAAGATATCAATATCATCTGGTCGAAACGAGCGTAGAAGTTGTTCAGCTCATCAGGGAGTGAAGCACTGTTGGTAGATGGAACAAAGCTAGTTGGTTTATAGTCAGTCAGGGTGTGTATTCCCTGCCACATACGCCGAGGGTCAGAGGAGGTAAAGTGCTCCTCAATCCAGAGTTTGTAGCAGTGCTTGGCTATAGCTGTTAGTCTCTTCATATTGCCAGGAACTCCAGTGGGCGGTACAAAGGACGCTTGTACCCTGAGCGCTTCTATGCTGAGGGATGCCATGCCAAGAAATCTCGGACCACCAGTCTTGTTTTTTGCCCTTATTTTGTATGCATTAGGTTTCTCCATTTATGTGCATCTGCTTTTCTTTTTTCTGTAAATCAGGACCGGCGTTTGTAGCAGTGCTTGGCTATAGCTATTCCTCTCCTCAGGTTAGCTCTGGCCAAGCTGTATGCTTCCCGGCGTCCTGATCTGAAGGCAGCATCTCTGGCTTTGAGCAATGTGCGAACCTCTCTGTTTATCCAGGGCATTTGAATAGGGAATGTTAATTGTTATGGCAAACTTAAATTTAATGATTAAGTATCACCAGGAAGAAAGATCGATGCTCAAAGAATTCTTTGAGGAGAAGACAGGAATAAGACAGACAGTCAAAGTCAGTCCACACAGTTGTTGATGTGTTTCAGGACAGAGTTAGTGTAGGTGTCCAAGTGGATGTGTGAGCCTGTGGAGGCTCGGGCAGCATACTCACTCCAGTCGGTGTGCTGGAACTGTTGCTGAAGGAAGGAGTCAGCCCCATCCATCCAGAACTTTACAGTTCTGGTTGAAGGCTTAATCCTCTGCATGACTGGAGTGTATTTGGGAAGCAGGAACAAAGAAAGATGATCGGAAAGTCCAAGATGGGGGAGGGGTGTTGTTTTGAAGCTGGTTAAAGTCGAACCGATGCTGAATCCGGTGTTTGTGCAGTGAATGTTAATTTCAAAAAGTGTCTGTCTGTCGTAACTGTAGTTCGCAAGAGTTATTTGCGCAAGAAAACTGGAGATAGCTAAGTACAGAAGTATAACATCACTAAAACCGGTAAGACGCTGAGCCTCGCAGTGTGATCGCGATGCCATCTTGGTCCTGGGAGACCAAGGACCATTTCCTATGGATATCAAGGTCCCAGAATCTGGAGGAAGAGAGGAGAGGCACGGAATCCACATTGCTCGAGGTACCCTGCAAAGTTTCCACAGTAAGTGGCGGTTTGGGGTCCCATGTCATCTGCTGGTGTGGGTCCACTGTATTTTCTGAGGTCCAAGGTCAACGCAGCCGCCTACCAGGGAGATTTAGATTACTTTATGCTTCCTTATGCTTCCAAGCGGGGTGGGTTAGTGCAGTGTGTAGTGCTGTTGAGAGCGAAGACACCCGCAAGTTCCACAGCACAAGCTCTTAGTACACGGCCAGGTACACCACCAGGGCCAGCTGCCTTCCGTGCATTCACTCTGCTCAGCATGCGACTGACGTCCGAAGTGGAAAGTACAAGTGGGTTGTCGTCGGTGGAGGATCGTTTATTGAAGAAATCAATATCATCTGGTCGAAACGAGTGTAAAAGTTGTTCAGCTCATCAGGGAGTGAAGCACTGTTGGTAGATGGAACAAAGCTAGTTGGTTTATAGTCAGTCAGGGTGTGTATTCCCTGCCACATATGCCGAGGGTCAGAGGAGGTAAAGTGCTCCTCAATCCGGCGTTTGTAGCAGTGCTTGGCTATAGCTATTAGTCTCTTCATATTGCCAGGAACTCCAGTGGGCGGTACAAAGGACGCTCGTACCCTGAGCGCTTCTATGCTGAGGGATGCCATGGTAAGAAATCTCAGACCACCAGTCTTGTTTTTTGCCCTTCTTTTGTACGCATTAGGTTTTTCCATTTATGTGCATCTGCTTTTGTTTTTTTTTGTGAACCAGGACCGGCGTTTGTAGCAGTGCTTGGCTATAGCTATTCCTCTCCTCAGGTTAGCTCTGACCAAGCTGTATGCTTCCCGGCGTCCTGATCTGAAGGCAGCATCTCTGGCTTTGAGCAGAGTGCGAACTTGTCTGTTCATCCAGGGCTTCTGATTAGGGAATGTTAATTATTATGGCAAACTTAAAATTAATGATTAAGTATCACCAGGAAGGAAGATCGACGCTCAAAGAATTCTTTGAGGAGAAGAGAGGAATAAGACAGACAGTCAAAGATTGCGTGAATCCGGTATTTGTGCAGTGAATGTTAATTTCCAAAAGTGTCTGTCTCTCGTAGCTGTAGTTCGCAAGAGTTATTTGTGCAAGAAAACTGGAGATAGCTAAGTACAGAAGTATAACATCACTAAAACTGGTAAGATGCTGAGCCTCGCAGTGTGATCGCGATGCCATCTTGGTCCTGGAAGACCAAGGACCATTTCCTATAGAAATCAAGGTCCCAGAATCTGGAGGAAGAGAGGAGAGGCACGGAATCCACATTGTTCGAGGTACCCTGTAAAGTTTCCACAGTCAGTGGCGGTTTGGTGTCCCATGTCATCTGCTGGTGTGGGTCCACTTTATGTTCTGAGGTCCAAGGTCAACGCAGCCGCCTACCAGGGAGATTTAGATTACTTTATGCTTCCTTATGCTTCCAAGCGAGGTGGGTTAGTGCAGTGTGTAGTGCTGTTGAGATAGCGTCCTCGGTGGATCTGTTGCTACGATAAGCATAGTGGTGTGGGTCCAGCCTAGCAGGCAGGCAGGCAGGATTTCAAGTGAGAAAGAATTAGTCTTTTAAAGCACTTGGAAATTATTGGGGTGAGTGCTACAGGTCAAAAGTCATTAAAGTCTGAAGCAGTAGAATGCTTAGGCACAGGCACAACGATGGCTGATTTAAAGATAGATGGTACAGCTGCCTGAGCAAGCGAAACATTAAAGATGTGAGTGAAGACACCCGCAAGTTCCATAGCAAAGCTCTTAGCACAATTTACAATTTACAAAGCTCTTAGCAAAAACTAATTTACAAAGCTCTTAGCACACGGCCAGGTACACCATCAGGGCCAGCTGCCTTCCGTGCATTCACTCTGCTCAGCATGCGACTGACGTCCGAAGTGGAAAGTACAAGCTGCACAAATCAGTCAGAGAGAGCGGGCAGCACGCACAAAACACTCAGAGAGAGCGCGCAGTTTGCACAAAACACTCAGAGAGCACGCAGTTTGCACAAAACACTCAGAGAGAGCGCGCAGATTGCACAAAACACTCAGCGAGAGCGCGCAGCATGCACAAAACCCTCAGCCAGAGCGCGCAGCATGCACAAAACCCTCAGCGAGAGCGCGCAGCACGCACAAAACCCTCAGCGAGAGCGCGCAGTTTGCACAAAACACACAGAGAGCGCAAAGCTCGCAAAAAAACCTCAGAGAGAGCGCGCAGTTCGCACAAAACACACAGAGAGATCGCAAAGCTCACAAAAAAAACTAAAGAGAGATCGCGCAGTTTGCACAAAACACTCAGAGAGAGCGCAAAGCTCGCAAAAAAAAAACCTGAGAGAGCGTGCAGCGCGCACAAAACATTCAGCGAGAGCGCGCAGTTTGCACAAAACATTCAGCGAGAGCGCGCAGTTTGCACAAAACACACAGAGAGAGCGCGCAGCACGCACAAAACCCTCAGAGAGATCGCAAAGCTCGCAAAAAAAAAACCTGAGAGATCGCGCAGCCCGCACAAAATTTCTGTTGAAGCCATAGCATAACTCAATGGTGAGTCAAAAGCGGCAGAGGTTACTTTTTTTTAAAAAACCGTGACCCAGGCAAAGCTCCATATTTGTAACGGCAAATGCAAAGCTGGTTAAGGCATAACTTTGTTGGGGTTAACCTTTTGTCTGAAGTGTCTTACATAACTTCAAGTCTTGTGTGAATGTGTTCACCGGAAAAATACTCCAACAGCGCTCCGTATAACATGGATAAAACAATTATTTACAACACATACCAAGTCGACGTTAACAGAGCACGTTTAATAAATAATATAGAAGACACGGGTTAGCCTTTTTTTTTGTAAGCACAGGGCTGACATTTTATGAAACACACTTTACCTTGTGTGAGCACTATATCTACAATGTTTGAATCCATTTTTAAAAAAAATGTTCTTCTTTTTTGCAGCTTGAACACAACTAAATCAGATGCAGTGGGCATGTAAATTTTGCAAATTTGTGTATGAAAGAAAGGGCAACTGCTTAGACATTACAGATACAGAAACAAGGTGGTTACAGCCACCAGTGAAACGCATGTTGGAGCGCTGGCCAGCCCTTTTCAGAAAGCAGCAGGTATGGTAACAAATATGTAATTTATGTAAAATAAAACATACAATCATATTAACATGAACATATTACTTCTACAAGAGTAAATGTATTTTAATTTGTGTAATCTGTTAATGTGGTACAAATCGAATTATGGCTCTATGTGTGCTGTGTTTTTCCTAAAGGTTTTTGCTGAGTTCACAAGGGTGGCAAGTAAAGATCTTGAACAAGACTTTTTTGAGGCCTTGGACCGTCACACCCCACGATTCCTTGAGATCTTTAAATCCAGGAAAGGAATTATTGGCAGTACACTTGCAGACATTGTTGCCCAAGTTGAAATTAAGGTAAGGAATCTTTTTATTACAATTTGGAATGTTACTTATATAAGAGTGATCCAGTCACCTCCTTAATGGAACACTAGATAATATTTTTTACCTTAATTTTTTAGCTTAAATACAGCTTCAAAATCATTGTGATGCTCCACTGATCTTAGCTAGTGTTCCTTTAAGGTTGGTTAGTTTTCCTGTAGACTTGTCATTATCAACTAATTCCAAACATGAGAACCAACATTTATTTGCCATGGAGCTGCACTATTTCCCGAAAACTATTAAAGACAAATCAGTTATTTTTGTGCTGTGTAATGTTTCTTCATTTTTAATAGTCTTTCTAAAACCAGGGAGCCCAAAGACAGACAAGTTAAACAAAACAGCACAAACACCCAATAATATTTTTTTTAGCAGATGAATCCTGTTTTAATGGGATGGTAACATATATTATAGAACACAGACACCTATGTGTTTTAACTTATAATTTATCACACATTTGTCTCATGTTTATTTTTAGATATTTTGGTTTGTTTTTTCTTAACTTGTAGATCCAGGATATTACAGCAATGTGGACTGCTGTCCTTCGTTGTCTTCCAGGTTTATCTTGGAGATTAGGCAGGGAGTACTTCAAGGTCTGTTTTGTAAGTATTACATCAAATTGTATAATTAAAATTTACTTAGTGAAGACATGAAGGTTTTGCAATAATATATTTTTTTCATTATATTTACCTTTTGTCTGCAGGATTCAGATACCATCACAGATTTCATTCAGGTTCCTGATGGGTTATTGACTGTTATACCTGAAGACAGCCAGCAACCAGGTCCAAATGCCATACACTTTGAGCCATCTAGCATTAATATCATACTGGAAGGTAACATTATGGAGAACATTGAAAACCATGCTCAAGCTATTTGCCTGACATTTGAACTACTATACAACCTTCATTTGGACTATCCCAAAAGACTGGAGAACACATTTGACTTGCTAAACCTGGGAGTAGGCAATCTGAGCCCAAAATAATTTAAGGGATTTCTAAGTTTCGATGGACCCAGCTTTACCCTCTTATTGATGTTAGGCTCTCATTTATATGGTTTGCACTTGCAAAATGTTCTTGTGTTGTTCATAATGTGTCAAAGCACTTAAATTTATTGTGCAAAACTTTAGCTTGGTTAAGTGCATTAAACATTATTGTACATTTTTGTTTATTACACAGACTGTGCCATTTGAGTCATTCAAGAATAAAGATTACTGGAGGTTTTCTTTTAAAAAATATTTTTAATTGACTTAAATGTGGAATTAATTTTATTTTTGGGTAACTTTATGTATTTAGATAGGCTGATGTGCTCTGTGATGTAATGGAATTTGATTAAAATAAACCAAAAGTACTACTGAATAATAATTCTTTGTTGTGCTTACTTTATTTTTCTAAGGCAATCGGTTTCCTAAATTCTATTAAGTAAACAGGACTCTTGTGGAATTATGTTAACTTGGGTAACATAAGTTGGCAGTACTTAAAAATGGCAACTTACATCTATGTACTACTTAATGTCATGGGGCGACTGAAGTTAAAAAGGCTGCTATGATGGCAGATACTTACGAATTTACCCATAAGGAGTCGAGAGTGAAAGAGAGATCAGTGGTTGGAGAAAGGCTAATATAGAGGTTAAATCAGCAGAGACTAAAAGTCATAGGGAAGGGCCATCTGGCTCTAAACCTCATACTCAACTTCAAAAACCTGTAAATTCTACTCCCTCGGGAGAAATAATCTGCCATTATTGTAGAAAACCTGGCCATATAAAATCAGGTTGTCCAGTTCTGCAGAAGTGCAGACGTGGGTCTTATACTGACTCTTCAAAATCTGTGGCATTGGTAGTTGGTTCAGAGAGGACTATTAATTGTGTGGATCCTGAGTCTGAAATAACCCCCTCTCTGTATGATGGGTTTGTCTCCTGCTGTACAGTGTCCATTGGTTCTGGGGAGCCAGAAACCAAAATTAAAATTTTCAGGGACACTGGTGCAGTTCAGTCCTTGTTGTTACAAGGGGTTCGTGATTAGCCAGTTTCAATGACTCTTCAGTGTTGCTTCAAGGTGTGGGAAGTTTGTTTGGTGCCATGCCATTGCATAAAGTGTACCGTGTCATACTCCATGGAGTGTGCAGAATTCAAAGCTGCATAAGCCTCCCGAGCTTTCCCCTACAGGACACTCTGAACCAAAACGGTCCAACAATTTTCCAGCCAAGCTAATTCCGTGGCTATATTCTCAAAGGCATCAAAAAACACATCTACCTCGTCTTCCTGAAATTTTGGCATTAGATGTAGACATTTGGATACATCAAACCGAGTCTCATGTCTGCGCTGTTGTTGACTCTCCATCTGCGAGAGTTTAACCTTCTCCAACTCAATCTTAGCTAACTCCAGCTCCCTCAAACTATCCTTCTCCTTCTCTCGCCTACTCCTCTCTGCTTGTTCCCTAGCCAATCTTGCCTCAATGACGGAGTCACTCAAACCTAGGGACTGAACAAGGATCTACTATCTTAATTTTATTCAACTCTGAATCTACCTCAATCTCATAATATTCAGCAAGCTGGAGCAACTGAGGCTTCTTTAATTTTATCCAGTCCGATGTCTGCAGATGGGCTTGGATAAAACTTTCCGGATCAAACTGAGACATTTTTGGGAAAACATTTTTAAAATACCAAAAGCCCCCCAGCCGAAATGAGGACAGACCAGAGACCCCTGACTCTAAGGCTACTAAAATTCAAACACCAAGAGGTAACCTATATTCCCCTATTGGCCTAAAATCCCTAAGTACCACCAAAGTATGACTACAAAACTAAAAGTACTTGACAATTTTGGCCACCTTACCTCAAGTCCTCTCATAGGACTTCTGAAAGAACACATACAACTCAAGAAGCCCCAAGTAGGCCACAATTTCCAACAGGTATTTTTGAGTCAAATCAACATCACCAAATCAGATTTCCTGAGAACTCAACCAAACATACCCAATTACCAAAGGTCTAGACTGTATACAATCAAGCAACTCTGCAATCCAATACCCACCTTAGCAAACAGCTAACAGCCTTAGCAAACAGCTAATCTCAACAGAGCACAAAATTATCAAGTTACAATCACACAGCCAACAATTAGATCAAAATCAATCCCAGGACAAGCCCCCACTTGCTACGTACCACTAGCCAACCCCTTTTCACCATGAAATCGTCTAAAGGAAAGAAGGGTAACTAGTGTCCCTAGCCTAAAGGCTATGTGTTGCAAGTACCACAATATGAAAATAAGGTGTTGAAAGCTATTGTGATGAAATGAGAACTCGGGAGGGTTCACTCTTCTTACCCAAAGATCCTCGAAGAACCCAAGCGCTAACTCCATGATCGACCAGCCCAAGCATGTAGAGATTATTCAAAAGGGTAGGTAGTAATCTGGAGGTGCAACAGTTTCCAGAGCACTAGAGAAAAATCGGCCCCAAAACTTCCACCATCTTATATATATCCAAAACGACGCTCCGGTATCTGGCCTCCAATACCAGAGGTCCTCCCCTTTAAAGGCTCCACTTCAAGATCTCAAGAAAAGTAAGACCCCCCCCCCCCCCCCCAGTGGCTGGAGTGTGTATTGTGGGAGTCAAGTGTCTATCCCAGTGCACCTAGTTTAGAAGAATCTATATTCAACACAATTAACTCTATTGAGAGAAAATCCCAGTTACGAAAATAATCACACCCCTGTGTAAGTCAAGGCCTCCTTAATCAACAACATTTTTATTTTGTCAATAAGGTCCATACCACACTTCTGACATATTTCATAAAATATCACCATTTAATATTCTAAACATGTACATAAACAAATGCATACATTTTCAAATGACCTTGCCTTTTCCCCAGAGATATCAAATAGAAATCAGAAGAATATCTATTAAACATACCTGAAAACCTGATTTTGGTGGCCTTAAAAGTACACTTACCCTATAATATAGTGTGATTCATATATCAAAGTATATGATCACATTCTAAAGTTGTCATATTGACAAACAATGATAGAAACATTTTACTTCTCAACCTCAAGTAGACTGTAAGTAATTATTCAAATTTCAAAATTTAACAACCTGGCTATTAGCTCGGACATTACATAATGTGGGTTAAAAGCTAAGTAGAACACTTGCACGCTCCTCTGCTCTTTGGGGCTTGAAAACTCCAGAATCCGATAGCTGCTAATCACAACGTATTAGTTGACTGCACAAACTTCTTGTCACACAGTCCACAGCACCAACTCACGTTTTTCAGAACAAATTCAAAAAAGCCACACCGAATTTCAGCTGTCTAAAATGCTTCATGAAGGCTGTGGTAAATTCAAAGACTGCCCATTACCACTGCTGCAATGCCCATTATCACAAGTGTCTGTGGTGCTGCATCAGCATTCATCCTCCATCAGTTCAACAATTTTTTTCCCCTCGTGTAAGACACCTCTGGGTTGATATCTTATGTGGAAAAAAATAAATAAATACACACACACACACATTATATTTATTAATTATATTCTTATTGAAAGATGATACAGTAAACATATTAAAAATATTTCAGTGCAAATTTTCTGGTTCAACTTACAATGAACACTAATTATACAACTTTGCTATAAAAACTTTATCATGGAGGTAGTTTAGACCACAGTTCTAAAAAAAAAATATCACTCAACACTAAACACACCCTTGTATTTACAGAAACTTTGAAAAAGCTAAACTTTTTAAGAAATATAATTCTGTTTAAAAATTTCTACAAAAAACAATAAACAAATTTCTTAAAATTGTGTTATTTGTGTTTGGTAGATTATTTCCTGGTTGTAACAATGCTTCTGGGCAATAAATCTTATACAGTTGGAAAGCCTGTTAAATGATGCCACATTTACCTTTTAAAGAGGCGCAACCCACATTCTCAGCTCTACTGCTCATCCCACAAATGCATGTTCCTTACAAATGTGGCACCGTTTAAAGGGGGAATTAACAGGCTTTCCAACGGTATGAGATAAACTGCCAAAAAGCATTGTTACAACAAAAAAAACTATCTACCAAACACAAATTTCCTTACTTTTTGTGCCAAGTTTATTTTTATAAGATACTCTTTGCAGTTATTTGACATTATTTCATTTGCATTTTGCCAGTCTTTGCTTTCATTATTGTTTTTATGGATTTTGCTGATAAGGTCTTTTGCTTCTGGAATCTCTCCAGAGTCTGCTTCGTGGTTTGCTTGAGTTTTGACAGAAGTTTCAAGGGTGGGTGGGTCTTAGAAGACTACGTTCACCGTGAATCTCCTTTGGTCATCGATTTTGGACTTACAGGTGCTCTGAAATCTCCTCTGGGACCTAGCCAAGCCCACCCCACCCCTAAATGGGACAAGCTTTTATCCCCATACACAGCATCAGGTATGAGTCTTGGTTCCTTCCAAGGTTTCTTCCTCTTGTGCTGAGGGAGTTTTCCCTTGCCACTGTTGCCCCTGGCTCGCTCATAGGAGGCTTGGACCCTGATCTCTGTAAAGCTGCTTTGTGACGACTTTTTGTTGTGAAAAGCGCTATATAAATACAATTTGATTTGATTTGAATTGAATTAAATTTTAGTATTAAATAGCTGTTACAAACATTATAATAAATAGCTGAATGGTCTGAAGATATTGCAGATGCTCATATTTCTTCCCTATGTGTTTTTTCTCCATTCAGTTGACTAGAATTTTAAAAGGCTTATATTAGTGATTTGTGCAAAATATTTATGGTCTTGCTTAATGTAATTATTATACTGTCTAGATAAAGTTTTATACAGTTTCTTGTGTTGTCAAATATGCATTTTTTTCAACACACTATATATAGCAGGAAGTTTAAAAAAAAACAGAAGTTTAAAAAAGTGCAGGAACATATGTTTGCAATCTGGAATAAAGAATACAAAACATAAATTAATTGTTATACTGACACAATTCCCAAAGTTTAAAGTCTGCATATTAAATACCAAACACAATGTTATTTCAAAACACACACAGTATATATATATATATATATATATATATATATATATATATATATATATATATATATGTCATAGCAAAACTAGCACTAAATGTTAATCCATATTTACAAGCACAATACTGGAGTTTTCTGTTCTTTTTTAAATGCTGAAGCGGTTACTTTTTGTTCTTGTTTCATCAGAAAATAACTGTCACTCTGTTTAAGGTGGAACAGGAGAAATTTTAACTGGATGCTAGCTAACATTAGCAGACGCTAACATACAAATATACTGTAAAAAAAATAATAATAAAATAACAATTAAAATTTAAGCAGTACATTTCTTCGTAGATGTCTTTCAGTAACTGTAAAACATTTATTTTAATTATTTGCAATTTGCTAAGACCTTTACATCCTGAGGTAGTGATAGCTTACAACCTGGTCTCACACCTATTCGTGATATAGTCATATATATAGGAGACTGCAATTCATGCTGAAAATATGCGATATGTCACGAATTGCAGACTACTATATCACGAGTAGGTGTGAGACCGGGTTGTAGCTTTGTCAGTAGTCATGGGGGTCCAGGTGTATGGAATGTCGTTGGTCTCTAAACGTGTTGGATTTGACCATGTTTTTTATTAGATTTTGTATAAACATTATACATATATAAATACGTTTAAAAGCGCACAAACACCCCCCCCCCCCCCACACACACACACACGTATATAAACCCCTCACTTCAACCACCACTGAATTTACTGCTGAAAAAAGCCCTTTTTTAATTCAGATTTTTTTGTTCAATTTAATTTTGAAGGAGATTTATCCTCTCTTAACATATATAAGTATATACACATAATTAAATAACACATGAGTAAATTAATGTATCTTTACACATAGTATACATGTTTACAGAAAGAGGAGGATCTGGAAAGTTAATTTCACTATGGGTTTGTATTGACACCGTATTGTTTAGCAGTATGCTATTAAAATAATGCACATAATTTATCAATGTGAATGAATTACGCCTCAGTATGTGTCACACACACAGTGTGAGTGAATAGTGATGTTTGTTTGTTATAAAATTATGAAAAGCTTTAGAGCATGTTATGAATGAAGTTATATAATAATATGCATGTTTACAAATTTTAAGGTACTAAACACCAGTTTTTTTATTGTGAAACAAACTTCCAGTTGCTATGGGGATCAGCTTACTATTATTGCTGTCTTCACACTGCTCATGTAGGGCTCAACGTAGCCACAGGTCAGCGCTTAGCTCACTATGTTATGAATAATTCAGATGAAACGTAGGGACTACGTTCACAAAGGATTTATGTTTCGTGTCAGCTACAGTGTGTGACGTAAATCCTATCATGAATATGTAAGTACGCCCGGATTTGAGGCCTCCCATTGGCGAAAACCTTAAGAAGCGTGTAAACGTGTCAATTTTGGTCACGTTATCACGACAAATTTTATGTGTCAACACGCAAATTTTTAATAACGTGTTAACGAGCATGTGTTCACACGTTTAGAGCCCAATGGCGTTCTATAAGAGACCAACGCCATTCCATACACCTGGACCCCCATGACTGCTGACGAAGTGACACTGAGCCTGCAGTGGGCCAGCGCTGTTTTCTGACTGTGACTCTGAGTGTAGTCAATTCACAAAAAACATAAGAACGCAGTACCAAAGCATGGCTCAATGTTGCATGTAGGTATTTTAGTATTGAATTCCTCTGTTTTTTCTTTCATTTGTTTTATGCTTCAAAGGAATACATCTACAAATGAGTATGTGCAAGTGTGTAAAGCTCTGATATTTAAGTACCCTTTTCTGAAGGAAAATGAGGGGAATGGATGTGTGAGTTAATTCTAATAGTGAAAATTACTTTATTGTTGTTTTTATACTTGTTCTTGTATAATTTAATTTGGAAACAGGTTATTTTCATTTTAAATGGCTTGGCCTGCTCTAAGTGTGTAGAATTACATGAGGTTTTGTAGTTACGGCTGGTAAAATGTAACGCGGATAAGCCCGTTGCAGTGGGCAGACAAGGTGCACTATATTCTGAAGCAACTTTGCGGTTGTATTTTTGGTTGTACACAAGGGACCAAAACTTGCTATATGTTGCTGAACAGCTTTTGATTTGCTCTACAACATTTCTTGTCGACTTTTCTTAGTAAGATAGGGATATCCAAACTCAGATATTTCTGTAATGGTAATTTTTATATGTCTCTGTTGAAAGAACTTGTCTGCTTGTTTGTCAGTATATTCATTTCTAATCGTCAACAGAGCTCAAAAACTAAGTGTATGTCACGTCAGCTCGAGGTCAATGCTTTATTAGAACAAACCACATCTTGTATATCAAACTGAGATGTCTCTAAGGAAACTAAGCTTGCAGAAACATCGAGTGATTATCTTATGGTTATGACGTATAAAATACCTATATAAATATCTCTGTGAAAACATCTCCTTTGTCCACATTCACATAGTACTCTCTGCTATTGTATGTTGACCACCTTAAGGTTAAATAAACTACTTTCTGATTCCAAATGCTCTGTTAGATTTCAATTCTTAATACTTGTACTTATTTTCTCCATCACAATTTCAAAAATACATATCAAATTCAAATGTGTACACAGTACACATTTTAAAATGCTTGTGACAATGATACATGTGTACGTTGAACGTTTTCAAACCCATGCCTTCTTTTTTGTACAAGACTCTGTGTATAATCAGTAATGTTGGAATTGAAATGTCCAAAATTGGAATAATCTGAAATATGTAACATGGAAAAGGTTAAGTACTAGCTGCCTGAGTACCATTTTCAAATGACCAATCATATGTTGCATTAACTTAATAAAAAATAAATAAAAACTACACTGACATACTACCATCTGGCCACAAATGGGAGTATGTGTCCACAATTCCATTTAGACCTAACAGGTGGTGGTGGGGTCTTAGGTCCGAAAGGCCATTTAGTCGAGAAAATAGCAGTTGCTTACCTCTTCGTAGTACCACACCATCCCAATCCACATATATGATAAGCTGCTTGGTGCACCTTATCGGCCTAGCGCGCGGCGCCCCCTAGACGATTTCTTTGCAGAGCCCGGGGTCGGGTCCTGGGCACACGTGGTGGGAGCTAAAAATCCTCAAAGTTTGGGCCTTTTACCCGCAATTTTGCATCAATCCACCAGGTGGCTCCTGGAACGTCCCGATTCCAATATATTCCATTACATTCCATTACAGGCAAATATATTGAGATTGGGATGGCGTATAAATATATATCATTCGTTGAAGTGTTTTGTAATGTTTTTAATACTTTTAACATGCCCAACATCCATAGACATTAACATTTTAAAGTGTTGGCTACTTTGATAAGGCAACACAAAAGTCCTTTCACAAAGTTTCCAACTATCTTTGATATATTTATAATGCCAGTAAACCGACAAACACGTAACCACAGTGAGCCAGCCTGCCCTTCTGAAACTCTTGTCCGAACGCCTTACTTTCAAATTTTCAAGTTAGCTAACGTTACTGCTGCATTACTTAAGGTGGAAGCAAAAAATTTAAAAGCTTCTGAGCGAACACCAGTCAGAATCCGAATGTTAAACAATACACCTGCATATAGTCAGCACAAAAAGATTGCTCACACATTAAAATCATGCCCAAGTGGTCCAAAGTTATGTTCCCTGATTAAACTAAATTAGATTAGATTAGATTCAACTTTGTCATTGTGCAGAGTACAAGTACAGGGCCAGTAAAATGTAGTTAGCATTTAACCAGAAGTGCAATATATAACATTATTTACATAATTTACATAAAGTGCAGTAGTGATATTATAGTGATTTTCGTGCCCTGCCCAGGCAGCGTTTATGGTAGATGTCCTCGAAGGAACTTGAAACTGGACACCTGATCCACTGCAGTTCCGTTGATGTAAATGGGGGCGTGAGCTTGGTTCCTAGTCCGTCTGAGGTCCATGATGATCTCCTTTGTTTTGAGCATGTTTAGTACCAGGTTATTGTTTTGGCACCACAAGGACAGATGCTGTACTTCATCCCGGTAGGGCGTTTCATTATTGTCTGTAATCAAGCCTATCACCATGGTGTCATCTGTGAATTTGACTACGGTGTTTGAACCATAGGCAGGTACACAGTCATGGGTGAAGAGAGAGTACAGAATCGGGCTAAGAACAAAACCTTGTGGAACGCCAGTGTTCAAAGTGATGGTTGATGAATGAAGGTTGCCTAATCTAACAGATTGGGGTCTGTTAGACAGGAAGTCTAAAATCCAGTGGCAGAGTAATGTGCTGATACCCAGATGGTTGAGTTTGGATATCAGCATAGACGGAATCACTGTGTTGAATGCAGAACTAAAATCGACGAACAGCATACTCACCTATGAGTTTTGACAGTCCAGTTGGGTTAGTGCAGTGTGCAGTGCTGTTGAGATAGCGTCCTCGGTGGATCTGTTGCTATGATAAGCAAAGTGGTGTGGGTCCAGCGTAGCAGGCAGGCAGGATTTCAAGTGAGAAAGAACTAGTCTTTTAAAGCACTTGGAAATTATTGGGGTGAGTGCGACAGGTCAAAAGTCATTAAAGTCTGAAGCAGTAGAATGCTTAGGCACAGGCACAATGATGGCTGACTTAAAGATAGATGGTACAGCTGCCTGGGCAAGCGAAACATTAAAGATGTGAGTGAAGACACCTGCAAGTTCCACAACACAAGCTCTTAGCACACGGCCAGGTACACCATCAGGGCCAGCTGCCTTCCGTGCATTCACTCTGCTCAGCATGCGACTGACATCCGAAGTGGAAAGTACAAGTGGGTTGTCGTCCGTGGAAGATTTATTGAAGATATCAATATCATCTGGTCGAAACGAGCGTAGAAGTTGTTCAGCTCATCAGGGACTGAAGCACTGTTGGTAGATGGAACAAAGCTAGTTGGTTTATAGTCAGGGCGTGTATTCCCTGCCACGTACACCGAGGGTCAGAGGAGGTAAAGTGCTCCTCAATCCGGCATTTGTAGCAGTGCTTGGCTATAGCTATTAGTCTCTTCATATTGCCAGGAACCCCAGTGGGCGGTACAAAGGACGCTTGTACCCTGAGCACTTCTATGCTGAGGGATGCCATGGTAAGAAATCTCGGACCACCAGTCTTGTTTTTTGCCCCCTTCTTTTGTACGCATTAGGTTTTTCCATTTATGTGCATCTGCTTTTCTTTTTTTCTTTTTTCTGTGAATCAGGACCGGCGTTTGTAGCAGTGCTTGGCTATAGCTATTCCTCTCCTCAAGTTAGCTCTGGCCAAGCTGTATGCTTCCCGGCGTCCTGATCTGAAGGCAGCATCTCTGGCTTTGAGCAGAGTTCGAACCTCTCATCCAGGGATTCTGATTAGGGAATGTTAATTGTTATGGCAAACTTAAAATTAATGATTAAGTATCAACAGGAAGGAAGATCAATGCTCAAAGAATTCTTTGAGGAGAAGAGAGAAATAAGACAGACAGTCAAAGATTCTCTCTTATCTCTTGAGTTTCTTGAACAAATCCAAGCCAAATATAGGACCCCAGTCACATACACCATTATTACATTATGTTTCGTTCCATCAACCCAAACATTCCCTTATTGGTGCCTCATTATCTTCATTTTTTTATTTTTTTATTTGCCATAACAATATTATTGTCTTTTGTGATAACACTCTGTCCACACAGTTGATGTGTTTCAGGACGCACAAAAAACTCAGAGATGGCAAAGCTCACAAAAATAAACCTCAGAGAAATCGCGCAGCACGCACAAAACACACAGAGAGAGCGCACAGTTCGCACAAAACACAGAAAGCGCAATGCTTGCAAAAAAACCCTCAGAGTAATCGCGCAACTTGCACAAAACACTCAGAGATCGCGCAGCACGCACAAAACACTCAGAGAGAGCGCAAAGCTCGCAAAAAAAAAACCTCAGAGAGATCGCGCAGCACGCACAAAACACTCAGAGAGACAGCAAAGCTCGCAAAAAAAATCTCAGAGAGAGGTGGGCCCTGGACCCACCGCGACCCTGAATTGGATACGTGGTTACAGATAATGAATGAATGAATGAATGAATGTTTGGTCGTGTTTTATTTTTGAACAGTGCTATATGCTACAGACCTCCTAGGGACCAGCTCCCTCCTCTCATAATGCCTCAAACAAAGTTCCAGAGCTCCCATAACCAACTCTCTCCCTCTGTGGACTCTCCTCTCACTGCCCCATGCACTCTGTTGCATTGTCATAAAACGCCCACTAGGCGGCGGCATAGCTACTGGACATATGAACCTTTCTCCATGTTTAAGACTCCGTTTGCTGGAATATTTTGAATACAAGGAAGTTTAAGTTTTCAGTTTAAGTCCCACTAGAACACAATAAATTATTTTCTTGAATTATTTAACTATATTTCTGTTGTTCATTTCTGTGTTTAACAGGTGTAAATTCTACAATCATATTCAATAATGGTCTTTTTCAAATGTCAAATTAAATATTTTTGAACATTATTTTGTATGCACGTAGACAAGACATACATTCTCAGATGAAATGCAGGCTTCAATGTAAAAAATACAGATGCTAATTTGGTGGGAGTCATAAGGCGGTGGGGTGTTTCTTTTGATGTGGAAAGTTTCTTTGTAGTTTTTCTGACGCTATGCTTTCTGTCCGTTTTCCAACGAAGCGAAGCAATTTGAGCTAAACGCTTCGGATTTCCACAAGACGTTTTTGCGTTGCTTTGCTGCGTTACACGGTTGCCTGGATACGTTCAGCTCCTTGAAAATTGATTGGCTGCGCGGCTCCCTCACTGTTAACACGCATTCACAACGATTTATTTTTTCATACGGCGCGTTTCAAACCGCATTCTGTCGAACTATGCAGTATTTCAAAGTAGCACACAATCGTTAGTGTTACATTTAGTAGTGTAGAACTCCGAGCGTGGACTACTGAGGGATTTACGACAGACCCTCTTCTCGTCTCCAGTCCTGAGTGAACTATATTTTAGTTGTAGCTTCACCACTGGTTCAGCTTAACAAATCAATCTAAAGAAAGCTTTTCCGTTCAGCTTACGTTGCGGATAAAGTCGTAGAAGAATGGACCGCGTCACTCCGGTCAATTTTGTCCAGCACAAACCGAAGATGGCAACAGACTACACGCCTTACATGGAAATGAAGGTGACTGTAACGAATTTGTGTTTTGATGCTTATGTATTTTTAATATGGAAAGCTGAAATGTCCAGATCTCTCTCTTTTGAAATAAGAGTCTGACGTATCGCGTGTAAACGATGTTAAAATTCCAGAATGTGTCTTCACTCTGTCCAAATATGGAGAAAGTTTAGCTCCATGCTGCAGTACTCCTTATTTCTTCAGCATCAATGGACCCTGAAGAGAAGGAGTACTGCAGCATGGACTGAAAGGGAACTAGTTAGGGCAACCAATCAGAACCCAAATGATTTACATATGAGATCTTAAAGTGCCCCTCTGGTAATCGATTAAACCCTTAAGACTTTTCTGCTTTCAGAATAAGGTATTTAGATGGTATTTCTAGTAAAAAAAAGTCCCACTTGAACTCTACATTGTCGCCTTCTTTCATTCCTGCAGCCCAGAAGTGCTGCCCTGCAAGGGACAAGACAAGAGCGGTAACAGTATCCAGGACTGGGGACAACATAGTAGCGGTAACAGGATCCTGGACTGAGGACAAGATACGAGTGGAAACAGGAGCCTGGACAGGGGACAAGACAGGAGCAGAAACAGGAGCCTGGACTGGAGCAGAAGCAGGAGTCTGGACTGGGGACAAGACAGGAGCGGTAACAGTATCCAGGACTGGGGACAACATAGTAGCGGTAACAGGATCCTGGACTGAGGACAAGACAGGAGCAGAAACAGGAGCCTGGACTGGAGCGGTAACAGGATCCTGGACTGAGGACAAGATACGAGTGGAAACAGGAGCCTGGACTGGGGACAAGACAGGAGTGGAAACAGGAGCCTGGACTGGGGACAAGACAGGAGTGGAAACAGGAGCCTGGACTGGGGACAAGACAGGGGCGGAAACAGGATCCTGGACTGGGGACAGGAGAAGAAGAGGCACTATGGGCAGAGCTGCTTGTGGATGTGGCACTGTGGAGCTCTGCATCCTCTGGAGCAGCCTGGGGCTCTGGATCCTCAGTAGCAGCCTTGGAGAATTTTTTCCAAAAAGCTTAGTAAAACATTCTACAGTTATTCCAGGGCTCTCTCACAGCAAGATTTCAGCTCATCGTAATGCTTCTCTCCTAAGAAGTGATCCTATGAACATAACTGATAAAATCTGGTGGGGAAGGAAAATTCAAATATTTAAAAAAAAGTTTGCATTGTAATCTTCACAGGTTTTAACTCACTCCCATCAAATCCATTAGGAACTCCCATGAGAAACTGCAAAACAGCAGGTTGATCACCCACAGTTAAAGCAAATATCTTCTCTGCAAACATAAATGCCTTCTCTAAAGAACATTGTGTCTGAGGTATCCTTTTGATGGGTGGACATTCTGTAATAGTGGGTGGTTGGTATGGAGGTGGACACAAATGCAAAGTACCACAGAATTTATTTAAAACAGAAAACCTGATCAAATCAAATGTATTTGTATAGTGCTTTTTACAACTGATGTTGTCACAAAGCAGCATCACAGAATTCATGTAAGTTTTGACATGAAATGTAAAAAATGTGAAAAATCCCCAGGTGAGCAAGCAAAGGGCGACAGTGGCACAGAGAATCTCCCTCAGAGCTGTGGAAGAAAGCTTGGGAGGAACCAAGGTTCACACGGGGAACTATCCTCCTCTGATCAGTCTACTGGTAATAATAGTTAGTCTGTGAGGGGCAGCTCCAAGGCCAGTGGTGGTGGCTGGAGCATGGGCAGCTGGTCTGAAGCGTGGAACAGGAGCTCAACAGTCATTCATCAGTGTCCAGACGGACAGGGGGGCAGTCGTTTACACAGAAAAAGGTAGAGGGATGGAGTTAGTTTTGATCTGTTTGGGTGAATTTAAAGCAGAAAATGTCTCTATTTTATGACCATTATTAATTACATTATACATGTTACCGTTAGGCCCAGTTATAAAAAGCCATGACATTAACTTTCACTGCTATGCAGACGACATGCAATTGTATATTCAGCCAAGCCCGATGACAAACACAGATTAAAGAAAGCAGAGGTGCAAAGGCTGGCTTCAGGGCTATGCCACCTCCAGCCACCAGGGGAGGCAGCAGGTGATCTCTGGACCCAATCAGACTTGATGGTAAACACCTGAGGACAGCCCTTATAGGCAAAGCGACACAGAAACACATTGCTAGATCTTTGTCTCTTTCTGAGTCACAAGAAACAGTAAGTAATTTTGTTAGAGGGTTGAGAGTTCCTACACTCCCACTCATCCTTACACTTCTCAAGCCATTTATGTCTTTACAGTTGTTGTATTAAAAAAAAATTAGTTCTAATTTTCCCTTTCTCTTTGGAAAGCCAGTTTTCCCCTGGTGTCCTTTGTTCTTTTCCCGCCAAAACCCAAGGGCTGGTTTCTATAATCACCTGTCTGTTTCCCACCCATTTTCAGGATTTTACTTAAGGCACTGTATCACCAGTTCTCTCCACTGCAGCCTTAGCGCAGTGGCAAAGAACTGACCTAGTAACACAGCAGCCCTGGTTCTTGCTCTTGGGTCCTGTTAAATTACATTTAATTAAAGTGACCCATTACAAGAGGACTGTTTAAAAGATGTGAAAGGCTGGATGTTGCATAAGTTTCTCCTTCTTAACAGTAATAACAGAATTTCTGGTTCTGGGTCCAAAAGTGGCAAGAAATAAATGATCAGATTTAATATTAAATCTCGCTGACTTTCCAGTTAAACCCGGTTCAGCCGCAAAAAAAACTTGGTGTCATAATTGACCCGGATTTATCATTTGATCAACACATAGGCAGTAATCACTAGGACAGCTTTTTTACATCTTCACAACATCACCAGGATAAGAAATGCCTCATCCCTGCAGGACACAGACACATTAGTACATGCCTTTATTACTTGCTGCAGCCAGGGTCCTCACTAAAACTATAAAATTTGAACATATCAGTCCAGTTATATCATCACTTCATTGGCTGCCTGTGAAATTCTGCATCGATTATAAAATTCTGTTATTAACGTATAAAGCCCTACATGGGCTCGCTCCTGAATTCCTTCAAGATACTATTTCCTAGTTTATGAGCCTCCACATTTACTCAGATCACAGAGTACTGGATTTTTAATAGTTCCCAGAATTCAGAAAACCTCAGCTGGGGGAAGAGCTTTTTCTTATAAAGCCCCCCAAATCTGGAATGATCTTCTAAAACCAACCCCAAGTTGATGATGTTTTTCCATACATTTTCAAATGCAAGGCAAGATGGAAATTGTCCTGTCACTGTTTGGTCTCTATTTTTAAAAAGAAAAAAAAAATTCCTGTGTTCTGCACCAACCATATAATGTGTATCTTTCTGTGCAACAATGGTGGAATTGGTGAACCTCTTACCATATTGGCTTCAGAGAGACACTGACACTCTGAGAAGCTCTTTTTATACCCAATCATGTTGTCAATTGACCTAATTAGTGTTAATTGGTCTTCCAGCTGTTCGTTATATGCTCAATTTCCTTTTTCCAGCCACTTATTGCTACTTGTCCCAACTTTTCTGGAATTTTTTGGTTTGTATAAAATAAAGTCTTAGGTGGGAGTTATTTTAATTAGTAAGCTGGGAATTTTAGGGGAATAACTGTAGTAAAGTGTAGGGTTATTTATGTCAGTATGATTTGTGTTTTTGTTATTAGATTCAGGGATTTTGCAGAAGGAGGCATATAGTATGTGGGGAAGCAAACCAGCCCCAGTGAAAACTTTGTAGGTTCACCTTTGAGTGGTTGAAGGTTATGGAGGTGTGTGAGAGCATGTGTGAGAGCCTAACTCTGTAAGGGAGAAGCAATGGGATTAATATAGGCTAACCTTGTCTTTTTCATTCCTTTGCTGTAGGTTACCTTGCCTGTTTTGTTTTGCTTAACATTTGTTGAAATAGTCTAGACGGGAGATTACGGTGTTAGCGGTGTTGCATGTTGAGTTAGGTATGGCCTAATCTTCCTTATGTTGAATAGTGAGAAGAGGCACAATCAAGCTACAGCAGTAATGTGATCTGTGAAGGTCAGCTGGTCATCAACCATGACACTCAGGTTTCTTACAACCTTGATGGGAGCCACTGATAGGGACTCTAGCTTGATGCTGATGTTGTGGAGAATAGCTTGCTTGACTGGGAGGGCCAGCAGTTCAGTTTTGGATAAATTCAATTGAAGGTGATGTTCCTTCATCCATGTAGATATGTCAGAGAGACAGTCAGAGATTCGAGTTGCCACTGAAGTGTCACCTGGAGGAAAGGATAAATAGAGCTGTGTGTCATCTGCATAGCAGTGATAGGAGAAGCCGTGTGAATGTATGATTGGGCCTAGAGAGGTGGTGTACAAAGCAAAGAGGAGGGGAACCAGCACTGAGCCTTGGGGCACACCTGTGGTGAGGTGGTGTCATGCTGATGTTTGTCCAAGCCATGACACATGCTTAGCATGAGAGGCCTGCTCTGATAGGGACCATGGCCAAGAAACCAGACACTAAGGTCTCAGGAGTAATCAAAGCATTACCTCCCAGAGCCCAGAGAACTGAAAACCCTGCCCCAGCCACCTGTTGCCAGGTGACTGAACCAAAACCTGGGAAGGTAGGTCCCGTGCAATACGTCACCTCCCAGACAGTTTTGGCTGGAGCTCCAATGCAGCGGATAGCTTCCTTACAGATTCCAGGGCATCCCCTTTGGAATACTTTCAGGAAGATACCAAGCTTCTACTACATTGGAACTCCAATGGATTGTGAACTGATGGTGGACAACAGGTAAATATCTGAAATCAGAGCACTCAACAAAATTGTCAGGCTTCTACCACCAGCACCAGCACCAGCCCCAGCCCTCCCCCACTCATTAAAATGACCCTCAGGTTCCATACATTACGTCATCTCCCTGTCTTGAATGGAGCTTTGATGCTGCTGATTGCTCCTTAGTCTAGTGTTTGTAGTTTTTGAGGTCTGGTGGTCTGGGAGATGAATATATTATTTTGAGCACTGTGGTCCAACTGGACGTGGATATGCACATTACTTCCCAGCATCCATGTGTTTTATTTCATACACTGTCCTCAAGATTCCTTGTACTGTTAATCACCTATCTGCATTTGGGCTCTTTAAAGACAGCTTTGATTTGATCTGTCTGTTCTAAATCAAGGGAACAGTGACAGGGTTGTGTGTAGTGTGTTAGTGTTGGTAGGTGGATTGGCGACTCAAAAGTGTCCGTAGGTGTGTGTGAGTGAATGTGTGTGTGTGTGTGTCTGTGTTGCCCTGTGAAGGACTGGTGCCCCCTCCAGGGTGTATTCCCGCCTTGCGCCCAATGATTCCAGGTAGGCCCTGGACCCACCGCGACCCTGAATTGGATAAGTGGTTACAGATAATGAATGAATGAATGAATGAATGAATGAATGAATGTTTGGTCGTGTTTTATTTTTGAACAGTGCTATATGCTACAGACCTCCTAGGGACCAGCTCCCTCCTCTCATAATGCCTCAAACAAAGTTCCAGAGCTCCCATAACCAACTCTCTCCTCTGTGGACTCTCCTCTCACTGCCCCATGCACTCTGTTGCATTGTCATAAAACGCCCACTAGGCGGCGGCATAGCTACTGGACATATGAACCTTTCTCCATGTTTAAGACTCCGTTTGCTGGAATATTTTGAATACAAGGAAGTTTAAGTTTTCAGTTTAAGTCCCACTAGAACACAATAAATTATTTTCTTGAATTATTTAACTATATTTCTGTTGTTCATTTCTGTGTTTAACAGATGTAAATTCTACAATCATATTCAATAATGGTCTTTTTCAAATGTCAAATTAAATATTTTTGAACATTATTTTGTATGCACGTAGACAAGACATACATTCTCAGATGAAATGCAGGCTTCAATGTAAAAAATACAGATGCTAATTTGGTGGGAGTCATAAGGCGGTGGGGTGTTTCTTTTGATGTGGAAAGTTTCTTTGTAGTTTTTCTGACGCTATGCTTTCTATCCGTTTTCCAACGAAGCGAAGCAATTTGAGCTAAACGCTTCGGATTTCCACAAGACGTTTTTGCGTTGCTTTGCTGCGTTACACGATTGCCTGGATACGTTCAGCTCCTTGAAAATTGATTGGCTGCGCGGCTCCCTCACTGTTAACACGCATTCACAACGATTTATTTTTTCATACGGCGCGTTTCAAACCGCGTTCTGTCGAACTATGCAGTATTTCAAAGTAGCACACAATCGTTAGTGTTACATTTAGTAGTGTAGAACTCCGAGCGTGGACTACTGAGGGATTTACGACAGACCCTCTTCTCGTCTCCAGTCCTGAGTGAACTATATTTTAGTTGTAGCTTCACCACTGGTTCAGCTTAACAAATCAATCTAAAGAAAGCTTTTCCGTTCAGCTTACGTTGCGGATAAAGTCGTAGAAGAATGGACCGCGTCACTCCGGTCAATTTTGTCCAGCACAAACCGAAGATGGCAACAGACTACACGCCTTACATGGAAATGAAGGTGACTGTAACGAATTTGTGTTTTGATGCTTATGTATTTTTAATATGGAAAGCTGAAATGTCCAGATCTCTCTCTTTTGAAATAAGAGTCTGACGTATCGCGTGTAAACGATGTTAAAATTCCAGAATGTGTCTTCACTCTGTCCAAATATGGAGAAAGTTTAGCTCCATGCTGCAGTACTCCTTATTTCTTCAGCATCAATGGACCCTGAAGAGAAGGAGTACTGCAGCATGGACTGAAAGGGAACTAGTTAGGGCAACCAATCAGAACCCAAATGATTTACATATGAGATCTTAAAGTGCCCCTCTGGTAATCGATTAAACCCTTAAGACTTTTCTGCTTTCAGAATAAGGTATTTAGATGGTATTTCCAGTAAAAAAAAGTCCCACTTGAACTCTACATTGTCGCCTTCTTTCATTCCTGCAGCCCAGAAGTGCTGCCCTGCAAGGGACAAGACAAGAGCGGTAACAGTATCCAGGACTGGGGACAACATAGTAGCGGTACAGGATCCTGGACTGAGGACAAGATACGAGTGGAAACAGGAGCCTGGACAGGGGACAAGACAGGAGCAGAAACAGGAGCCTGGACTGGAGCAGAAGCAGGAGTCTGGACTGGGGACAAGACAGGAGCGGTAACAGTATCCAGGACTGGGGACAACATAGTAGCGGTAACAGGATCCTGGACTGAGGACAAGACAGGAGCAGAAACAGGAGCCTGGACTGGAGCGGTAACAGGATCCTGGACTGAGGACAAGATACGAGTGGAAACAGGAGCCTGGACTGGGGACAAGACAGGAGTGGAAACAGGAGCCTGGACTGGGGACAAGACAGGAGTGGAAACAGGAGCCTGGACTGGGGACAAGACAGGGGCGGAAACAGGATCCTGGACTGGGGACAGGAGAAGAAGAGGCACTATGGGCAGAGCTGCTTGTGGATGTGGCACTGTGGAGCTCTGCATCCTCTGGAGCAGCCTGGGGCTCTGGATCCTCAGTAGCAGCCTTGGAGAATTTTTTCCAAAAAGCTTAGTAAAACATTCTACAGTTATTCCAGGGCTCTCTCACAGCAAGATTTCAGCTCATCGTAATGCTTCTCTCCTAAGAAGTGATCCTATGAACATAACTGATAAAATCTGGTGGGGAAGGAAAATTCAAATATTTAAAAAAAAGTTTGCATTGTAATCTTCACAGGTTTTAACTCACTCCCATCAAATCCATTAGGAACTCCCATGAGAAACTGCAAAACAGCAGGTTGATCACCCACAGTTAAAGCAAATATCTTCTCTGCAAACATAAATGCCTTCTCTAAAGAACATTGTGTCTGAGGTATCCTTTTGATGGGTGGACATTCTGTAATAGTGGGTGGTTGGTATGGAGGTGGACACAAATGCAAAGTACCACAGAATTTATTTAAAACAGAAAACCTGATCAAATCAAATGTATTTGTATAGTGCTTTTTACAACTGATGTTGTCACAAAGCAGCATCACAGAATTCATGTAAGTTTTGACATGAAATGTAAAAAATGTGAAAAATCCCCAGGTGAGCAAGCAAAGGGCGACAGTGGCACAGAGAATCTCCCTCAGAGCTGTGGAAGAAAGCTTGGGAGGAACCAAGGTTCACACGGGGAACTATCCTCCTCTGATCAGTCTACTGGTAATAATAGTTAGTCTGTGAGGGGCAGCTCCAAGGCCAGTGGTGGTGGCTGGAGCATGGGCAGCTGGTCTGAAGCGTGGAACAGGAGCTCAACAGTCATTCATCAGTGTCCAGACGGACAGGGGGGCAGTCGTTTACACAGAAAAAGGTAGAGGGATGGAGTTAGTTTTGATCTGTTTGGGTGAATTTAAAGCAGAAAATGTCTCTATTTTATGACCATTATTAATTACATTATACATGTTACCGTTAGGCCCAGTTATAAAAAGCCATGACATTAACTTTCACTGCTATGCAGACGACATGCAATTGTATATTCAGCCAAGCCCGATGACAAACACAGATTAAAGAAAGCAGAGGTGCAAAGGCTGGCTTCAGGGCTATGCCACCTCCAGCCACCAGGGGAGGCAGCAGGTGATCTCTGGACCCAATCAGACTTGATGGTAAACACCTGAGGACAGCCCTTATAGGCAAAGCGACACAGAAACACATTGCTAGATCTTTGTCTCTTTCTGAGTCACAAGAAACAGTAAGTAATTTTGTTAGAGGGTTGAGAGTTCCTACACTCCCACTCATCCTTACACTTCTCAAGCCATTTATGTCTTTACAGTTGTTGTATTAAAAAAAAATTAGTTCTAATTTTCCCTTTCTCTTTGGAAAGCCAGTTTTCCCCTGGTGTCCTTTGTTCTTTTCCCGCCAAAACCCAAGGGCTGGTTTCTATAATCACCTGTCTGTTTCCCACCCATTTTCAGGATTTTACTTAAGGCACTGTATCACCAGTTCTCTCCACTGCAGCCTTAGCGCAGTGGCAAAGAACTGACCTAGTAACACAGCAGCCCTGGTTCTTGCTCTTGGGTCCTGTTAAATTACATTTAATTAAAGTGACCCATTACAAGAGGACTGTTTAAAAGATGTGAAAGGCTGGATGTTGCATAAGTTTCTCCTTCTTAACAGTAATAACAGAATTTCTGGTTCTGGGTCCAAAAGTGGCAAGAAATAAATGATCAGATTTAATATTAAATCTCGCTGACTTTCCAGTTAAACCCGGTTCAGCCGCAAAAAAAACTTGGTGTCATAATTGACCCGGATTTATCATTTGATCAACACATAGGCAGTAATCACTAGGACAGCTTTTTTACATCTTCACAACATCACCAGGATAAGAAATGCCTCATCCCTGCAGGACACAGACACATTAGTACATGCCTTTATTACTTGCTGCAGCCAGGGTCCTCACTAAAACTATAAAATTTGAACATATCAGTCCAGTTATATCATCACTTCATTGGCTGCCTGTGAAATTCTGCATCGATTATAAAATTCTGTTATTAACGTATAAAGCCCTACATGGGCTCGCTCCTGAATTCCTTCAAGATACTATTTCCTAGTTTATGAGCCTCCACATTTACTCAGATCACAGAGTACTGGATTTTTAATAGTTCCCAGAATTCAGAAAACCTCAGCTGGGGGAAGAGCTTTTTCTTATAAAGCCCCCCAAATCTGGAATGATCTTCTAAAACCAACCCCAAGTTGATGATGTTTTTCCATACATTTTCAAATGCAAGGCAAGATGGAAATTGTCCTGTCACTGTTTGGTCTCTATTTTTAAAAAGAAAAAAAAAATTCCTGTGTTCTGCACCAACCATATAATGTGTATCTTTCTGTGCAACAATGGTGGAATTGGTGAACCTCTTACCATATTGGCTTCAGAGAGACACTGACACTCTGAGAAGCTCTTTTTATACCCAATCATGTTGTCAATTGACCTAATTAGTGTTAATTGGTCTTCCAGCTGTTCGTTATATGCTCAATTTCCTTTTTCCAGCCACTTATTGCTACTTGTCCCAACTTTTCTGGAATTTTTTGGTTTGTATAAAATAAAGTCTTAGGTGGGAGTTATTTTAATTAGTAAGCTGGGAATTTTAGGGGAATAACTGTAGTAAAGTGTAGGGTTATTTATGTCAGTATGATTTGTGTTTTTGTTATTAGATTCAGGGATTTTGCAGAAGGAGGCATATAGTATGTGGGGAAGCAAACCAGCCCCAGTGAAAACTTTGTAGGTTCACCTTTGAGTGGTTGAAGGTTATGGAGGTGTGTGAGAGCATGTGTGAGAGCCTAACTCTGTAAGGGAGAAGCAATGGGATTAATATAGGCTAACCTTGTCTTTTTCATTCCTTTGCTGTAGGTTACCTTGCCTGTTTTGTTTTGCTTAACATTTGTTGAAATAGTCTAGACGGGAGATTACGGTGTTAGCGGTGTTGCATGTTGAGTTAGGTATGGCCTAATCTTCCTTATGTTGAATAGTGAGAAGAGGCACAATCAAGCTACAGCAGTAATGTGATCTGTGAAGGTCAGCTGGTCATCAACCATGACACTCAGGTTTCTTACAACCTTGATGGGAGCCACTGATAGGGACTCTAGCTTGATGCTGATGTTGTGGAGAATAGCTTGCTTGACTGGGAGGGCCAGCAGTTCAGTTTTGGATAAATTCAATTGAAGGTGATGTTCCTTCATCCATGTAGATATGTCAGAGAGACAGTCAGAGATTCGAGTTGCCACTGAAGTGTCACCTGGAGGAAAGGATAAATAGAGCTGTGTGTCATCTGCATAGCAGTGATAGGAGAAGCCGTGTGAATGTATGATTGGGCCTAGAGAGGTGGTGTACAAAGCAAAGAGGAGGGGAACCAGCACTGAGCCTTGGGGCACACCTGTGGTGAGGTGGTGTCATGCTGATGTTTGTCCAAGCCATGACACATGCTTAGCATGAGAGGCCTGCTCTGATAGGGACCATGGCCAAGAAACCAGACACTAAGGTCTCAGGAGTAATCAAAGCATTACCTCCCAGAGCCCAGAGAACTGAAAACCCTGCCCCAGCCACCTGTTGCCAGGTGACTGAACCAAAACCTGGGAAGGTAGGTCCCGTGCAATACGTCACCTCCCAGACAGTTTTGGCTGGAGCTCCAATGCAGCGGATAGCTTCCTTACAGATTCCAGGGCATCCCCTTTGGAATACTTTCAGGAAGATACCAAGCTTCTACTACATTGGAACTCCAATGGATTGTGAACTGATGGTGGACAACAGGTAAATATCTGAAATCAGAGCACTCAACAAAATTGTCAGGCTTCTACCACCAGCACCAGCACCAGCCCCAGCCCTCCCCCACTCATTAAAATGACCCTCAGGTTCCATACATTACGTCATCTCCCTGTCTTGAATGGAGCTTTGATGCTGCTGATTGCTCCTTAGTCTAGTGTTTGTAGTTTTTGAGGTCTGGTGGTCTGGGAGATGAATATATTATTTTGAGCACTGTGGTCCAACTGGACGTGGATATGCACATTACTTCCCAGCATCCATGTGTTTTATTTCATACACTGTCCTCAAGATTCCTTGTACTGTTAATCACCTATCTGCATTTGGGCTCTTTAAAGACAGCTTTGATTTGATCTGTCTGTTCTAAATCAAGGGAACAGTGACAGGGTTGTGTGTAGTGTGTTAGTGTTGGTAGGTGGATTGGCAACTCAAAAGTGTCCGTAGGTGTGTGTGAGTGAATGTGTGTGTGTGTGTGTCTGTGTTGCCCTGTGAAGGACTGGTGCCCCCTCCAGGGTGTATTCCCGCCTTGCGCCCAATGATTCCAGGTAGGCCCTGGACCCACCGCGACCCTGAATTGGATAAGTGGTTACAGATAATGAATGAATGAATGAATGAATGAATGTTTGGTCGTGTTTTATTTTTGAACAGTGCTATATGCTACAGATCTCCTAGGGACCAGCTCCCTCCTCTCATAATGCCTCAAACAAAGTTCCAGAGCTCCCATAACCAACTCTCTCCTCTGTGGACTCTCCTCTCACTGCCCCATGCACTCTGTTGCATTGTCATAAAACGCCCACTAGGCGGCGGCATAGCTACTGGACATATGAACCTTTCTCCATGTTTAAGACTCCGTTTGCTGGAATATTTTGAATACAAGGAAGTTTAAGTTTTCAGTTTAAGTCCCACTAGAACACAATAAATTATTTTCTTGAATTATTTAACTATATTTCTGTTGTTCATTTCTGTGTTTAACAGATGTAAATTCTACAATCATATTCAATAATGGTCTTTTTCAAATGTCAAATTAAATATTTTTGAACATTATTTTGTATGCACGTAGACAAGACATACATTCTCAGATGAAATGCAGGCTTCAATGTAAAAAATACAGATGCTAATTTGGTGGGAGTCATAAGGCGGTGGGGTGTTTCTTTTGATGTGGAAAGTTTCTTTGTAGTTTTTCTGACGCTATGCTTTCTATCCGTTTTCCAACGAAGCGAAGCAATTTGAGCTAAACGCTTCGGATTTCCACAAGACGTTTTTGCGTTGCTTTGCTGCGTTACACGATTGCCTGGATACGTTCAGCTCCTTGAAAATTGATTGGCTGCGCGGCTCCCTCACTGTTAACACGCATTCACAACGATTTATTTTTTCATACGGCGCGTTTCAAACCGCGTTCTGTCGAACTATGCAGTATTTCAAAGTAGCACACAATCGTTAGTGTTACATTTAGTAGTGTAGAACTCCGAGCGTGGACTACTGAGGGATTTACGACAGACCCTCTTCTCGTCTCCAGTCCTGAGTGAACTATATTTTAGTTGTAGCTTCACCACTGGTTCAGCTTAACAAATCAATCTAAAGAAAGCTTTTCCGTTCAGCTTACGTTGCGGATAAAGTCGTAGAAGAATGGACCGCGTCACTCCGGTCAATTTTGTCCAGCACAAACCGAAGATGGCAACAGACTACACGCCTTACATGGAAATGAAGGTGACTGTAACGAATTTGTGTTTTGATGCTTATGTATTTTTAATATGGAAAGCTGAAATGTCCAGATCTCTCTCTTTTGAAATAAGAGTCTGACGTATCGCGTGTAAACGATGTTAAAATTCCAGAATGTGTCTTCACTCTGTCCAAATATGGAGAAAGTTTAGCTCCATGCTGCAGTACTCCTTATTTCTTCAGCATCAATGGACCCTGAAGAGAAGGAGTACTGCAGCATGGACTGAAAGGGAACTAGTTAGGGCAACCAATCAGAACCCAAATGATTTACATATGAGATCTTAAAGTGCCCCTCTGGTAATCGATTAAACCCTTAAGACTTTTCTGCTTTCAGAATAAGGTATTTAGATGGTATTTCCAGTAAAAAAAAGTCCCACTTGAACTCTACATTGTCGCCTTCTTTCATTCCTGCAGCCCAGAAGTGCTGCCCTGCAAGGGACAAGACAAGAGCGGTAACAGTATCCAGGACTGGGGACAACATAGTAGCGGTACAGGATCCTGGACTGAGGACAAGATACGAGTGGAAACAGGAGCCTGGACAGGGGACAAGACAGGAGCAGAAACAGGAGCCTGGACTGGAGCAGAAGCAGGAGTCTGGACTGGGGACAAGACAGGAGCGGTAACAGTATCCAGGACTGGGGACAACATAGTAGCGGTAACAGGATCCTGGACTGAGGACAAGACAGGAGCAGAAACAGGAGCCTGGACTGGAGCGGTAACAGGATCCTGGACTGAGGACAAGATACGAGTGGAAACAGGAGCCTGGACTGGGGACAAGACAGGAGTGGAAACAGGAGCCTGGACTGGGGACAAGACAGGAGTGGAAACAGGAGCCTGGACTGGGGACAAGACAGGGGCGGAAACAGGATCCTGGACTGGGGACAGGAGAAGAAGAGGCACTATGGGCAGAGCTGCTTGTGGATGTGGCACTGTGGAGCTCTGCATCCTCTGGAGCAGCCTGGGGCTCTGGATCCTCAGTAGCAGCCTTGGAGAATTTTTTCCAAAAAGCTTAGTAAAACATTCTACAGTTATTCCAGGGCTCTCTCACAGCAAGATTTCAGCTCATCGTAATGCTTCTCTCCTAAGAAGTGATCCTATGAACATAACTGATAAAATCTGGTGGGGAAGGAAAATTCAAATATTTAAAAAAAAGTTTGCATTGTAATCTTCACAGGTTTTAACTCACTCCCATCAAATCCATTAGGAACTCCCATGAGAAACTGCAAAACAGCAGGTTGATCACCCACAGTTAAAGCAAATATCTTCTCTGCAAACATAAATGCCTTCTCTAAAGAACATTGTGTCTGAGGTATCCTTTTGATGGGTGGACATTCTGTAATAGTGGGTGGTTGGTATGGAGGTGGACACAAATGCAAAGTACCACAGAATTTATTTAAAACAGAAAACCTGATCAAATCAAATGTATTTGTATAGTGCTTTTTACAACTGATGTTGTCACAAAGCAGCATCACAGAATTCATGTAAGTTTTGACATGAAATGTAAAAAATGTGAAAAATCCCCAGGTGAGCAAGCAAAGGGCGACAGTGGCACAGAGAATCTCCCTCAGAGCTGTGGAAGAAAGCTTGGGAGGAACCAAGGTTCACACGGGGAACTATCCTCCTCTGATCAGTCTACTGGTAATAATAGTTAGTCTGTGAGGGGCAGCTCCAAGGCCAGTGGTGGTGGCTGGAGCATGGGCAGCTGGTCTGAAGCGTGGAACAGGAGCTCAACAGTCATTCATCAGTGTCCAGACGGACAGGGGGGCAGTCGTTTACACAGAAAAAGGTAGAGGGATGGAGTTAGTTTTGATCTGTTTGGGTGAATTTAAAGCAGAAAATGTCTCTATTTTATGACCATTATTAATTACATTATACATGTTACCGTTAGGCCCAGTTATAAAAAGCCATGACATTAACTTTCACTGCTATGCAGACGACATGCAATTGTATATTCAGCCAAGCCCGATGACAAACACAGATTAAAGAAAGCAGAGGTGCAAAGGCTGGCTTCAGGGCTATGCCACCTCCAGCCACCAGGGGAGGCAGCAGGTGATCTCTGGACCCAATCAGACTTGATGGTAAACACCTGAGGACAGCCCTTATAGGCAAAGCGACACAGAAACACATTGCTAGATCTTTGTCTCTTTCTGAGTCACAAGAAACAGTAAGTAATTTTGTTAGAGGGTTGAGAGTTCCTACACTCCCACTCATCCTTACACTTCTCAAGCCATTTATGTCTTTACAGTTGTTGTATTAAAAAAAAATTAGTTCTAATTTTCCCTTTCTCTTTGGAAAGCCAGTTTTCCCCTGGTGTCCTTTGTTCTTTTCCCGCCAAAACCCAAGGGCTGGTTTCTATAATCACCTGTCTGTTTCCCACCCATTTTCAGGATTTTACTTAAGGCACTGTATCACCAGTTCTCTCCACTGCAGCCTTAGCGCAGTGGCAAAGAACTGACCTAGTAACACAGCAGCCCTGGTTCTTGCTCTTGGGTCCTGTTAAATTACATTTAATTAAAGTGACCCATTACAAGAGGACTGTTTAAAAGATGTGAAAGGCTGGATGTTGCATAAGTTTCTCCTTCTTAACAGTAATAACAGAATTTCTGGTTCTGGGTCCAAAAGTGGCAAGAAATAAATGATCAGATTTAATATTAAATCTCGCTGACTTTCCAGTTAAACCCGGTTCAGCCGCAAAAAAAACTTGGTGTCATAATTGACCCGGATTTATCATTTGATCAACACATAGGCAGTAATCACTAGGACAGCTTTTTTACATCTTCACAACATCACCAGGATAAGAAATGCCTCATCCCTGCAGGACACAGACACATTAGTACATGCCTTTATTACTTGCTGCAGCCAGGGTCCTCACTAAAACTATAAAATTTGAACATATCAGTCCAGTTATATCATCACTTCATTGGCTGCCTGTGAAATTCTGCATCGATTATAAAATTCTGTTATTAACGTATAAAGCCCTACATGGGCTCGCTCCTGAATTCCTTCAAGATACTATTTCCTAGTTTATGAGCCTCCACATTTACTCAGATCACAGAGTACTGGATTTTTAATAGTTCCCAGAATTCAGAAAACCTCAGCTGGGGGAAGAGCTTTTTCTTATAAAGCCCCCCAAATCTGGAATGATCTTCTAAAACCAACCCCAAGTTGATGATGTTTTTCCATACATTTTCAAATGCAAGGCAAGATGGAAATTGTCCTGTCACTGTTTGGTCTCTATTTTTAAAAAGAAAAAAAAAATTCCTGTGTTCTGCACCAACCATATAATGTGTATCTTTCTGTGCAACAATGGTGGAATTGGTGAACCTCTTACCATATTGGCTTCAGAGAGACACTGACACTCTGAGAAGCTCTTTTTATACCCAATCATGTTGTCAATTGACCTAATTAGTGTTAATTGGTCTTCCAGCTGTTCGTTATATGCTCAATTTCCTTTTTCCAGCCACTTATTGCTACTTGTCCCAACTTTTCTGGAATTTTTTGGTTTGTATAAAATAAAGTCTTAGGTGGGAGTTATTTTAATTAGTAAGCTGGGAATTTTAGGGGAATAACTGTAGTAAAGTGTAGGGTTATTTATGTCAGTATGATTTGTGTTTTTGTTATTAGATTCAGGGATTTTGCAGAAGGAGGCATATAGTATGTGGGGAAGCAAACCAGCCCCAGTGAAAACTTTGTAGGTTCACCTTTGAGTGGTTGAAGGTTATGGAGGTGTGTGAGAGCATGTGTGAGAGCCTAACTCTGTAAGGGAGAAGCAATGGGATTAATATAGGCTAACCTTGTCTTTTTCATTCCTTTGCTGTAGGTTACCTTGCCTGTTTTGTTTTGCTTAACATTTGTTGAAATAGTCTAGACGGGAGATTACGGTGTTAGCGGTGTTGCATGTTGAGTTAGGTATGGCCTAATCTTCCTTATGTTGAATAGTGAGAAGAGGCACAATCAAGCTACAGCAGTAATGTGATCTGTGAAGGTCAGCTGGTCATCAACCATGACACTCAGGTTTCTTACAACCTTGATGGGAGCCACTGATAGGGACTCTAGCTTGATGCTGATGTTGTGGAGAATAGCTTGCTTGACTGGGAGGGCCAGCAGTTCAGTTTTGGATAAATTCAATTGAAGGTGATGTTCCTTCATCCATGTAGATATGTCAGAGAGACAGTCAGAGATTCGAGTTGCCACTGAAGTGTCACCTGGAGGAAAGGATAAATAGAGCTGTGTGTCATCTGCATAGCAGTGATAGGAGAAGCCGTGTGAATGTATGATTGGGCCTAGAGAGGTGGTGTACAAAGCAAAGAGGAGGGGAACCAGCACTGAGCCTTGGGGCACACCTGTGGTGAGGTGGTGTCATGCTGATGTTTGTCCAAGCCATGACACATGCTTAGCATGAGAGGCCTGCTCTGATAGGGACCATGGCCAAGAAACCAGACACTAAGGTCTCAGGAGTAATCAAAGCATTACCTCCCAGAGCCCAGAGAACTGAAAACCCTGCCCCAGCCACCTGTTGCCAGGTGACTGAACCAAAACCTGGGAAGGTAGGTCCCGTGCAATACGTCACCTCCCAGACAGTTTTGGCTGGAGCTCCAATGCAGCGGATAGCTTCCTTACAGATTCCAGGGCATCCCCTTTGGAATACTTTCAGGAAGATACCAAGCTTCTACTACATTGGAACTCCAATGGATTGTGAACTGATGGTGGACAACAGGTAAATATCTGAAATCAGAGCACTCAACAAAATTGTCAGGCTTCTACCACCAGCACCAGCACCAGCCCCAGCCCTCCCCCACTCATTAAAATGACCCTCAGGTTCCATACATTACGTCATCTCCCTGTCTTGAATGGAGCTTTGATGCTGCTGATTGCTCCTTAGTCTAGTGTTTGTAGTTTTTGAGGTCTGGTGGTCTGGGAGATGAATATATTATTTTGAGCACTGTGGTCCAACTGGACGTGGATATGCACATTACTTCCCAGCATCCATGTGTTTTATTTCATACACTGTCCTCAAGATTCCTTGTACTGTTAATCACCTATCTGCATTTGGGCTCTTTAAAGACAGCTTTGATTTGATCTGTCTGTTCTAAATCAAGGGAACAGTGACAGGGTTGTGTGTAGTGTGTTAGTGTTGGTAGGTGGATTGGCGACTCAAAAGTGTCCGTAGGTGTGTGTGAGTGAATGTGTGTGTGTGTGTGTCTGTGTTGCCCTGTGAAGGACTGGTGCCCCCTCCAGGGTGTATTCCCGCCTTGCGCCCAATGATTCCAGGTAGGCCCTGGACCCACCGCGACCCTGAATTGGATAAGTGGTTACAGATAATGAATGAATGAATGAATGAATGAATGTTTGGTCGTGTTTTATTTTTGAACAGTGCTATATGCTACAGATCTCCTAGGGACCAGCTCCCTCCTCTCATAATGCCTCAAACAAAGTTCCAGAGCTCCCATAACCAACTCTCTCCTCTGTGGACTCTCCTCTCACTGCCCCATGCACTCTGTTGCATTGTCATAAAACGCCCACTAGGCGGCGGCATAGCTACTGGACATATGAACCTTTCTCCATGTTTAAGACTCCGTTTGCTGGAATATTTTGAATACAAGGAAGTTTAAGTTTTCAGTTTAAGTCCCACTAGAACACAATAAATTATTTTCTTGAATTATTTAACTATATTTCTGTTGTTCATTTCTGTGTTTAACAGATGTAAATTCTACAATCATATTCAATAATGGTCTTTTTCAAATGTCAAATTAAATATTTTTGAACATTATTTTGTATGCACGTAGACAAGACATACATTCTCAGATGAAATGCAGGCTTCAATGTAAAAAATACAGATGCTAATTTGGTGGGAGTCATAAGGCGGTGGGGTGTTTCTTTTGATGTGGAAAGTTTCTTTGTAGTTTTTCTGACGCTATGCTTTCTATCCGTTTTCCAACGAAGCGAAGCAATTTGAGCTAAACGCTTCGGATTTCCACAAGACGTTTTTGCGTTGCTTTGCTGCGTTACACGATTGCCTGGATACGTTCAGCTCCTTGAAAATTGATTGGCTGCGCGGCTCCCTCACTGTTAACACGCATTCACAACGATTTATTTTTTCATACGGCGCGTTTCAAACCGCGTTCTGTCGAACTATGCAGTATTTCAAAGTAGCACACAATCGTTAGTGTTACATTTAGTAGTGTAGAACTCCGAGCGTGGACTACTGAGGGATTTACGACAGACCCTCTTCTCGTCTCCAGTCCTGAGTGAACTATATTTTAGTTGTAGCTTCACCACTGGTTCAGCTTAACAAATCAATCTAAAGAAAGCTTTTCCGTTCAGCTTACGTTGCGGATAAAGTCGTAGAAGAATGGACCGCGTCACTCCGGTCAATTTTGTCCAGCACAAACCGAAGATGGCAACAGACTACACGCCTTACATGGAAATGAAGGTGACTGTAACGAATTTGTGTTTTGATGCTTATGTATTTTTAATATGGAAAGCTGAAATGTCCAGATCTCTCTCTTTTGAAATAAGAGTCTGACGTATCGCGTGTAAACGATGTTAAAATTCCAGAATGTGTCTTCACTCTGTCCAAATATGGAGAAAGTTTAGCTCCATGCTGCAGTACTCCTTATTTCTTCAGCATCAATGGACCCTGAAGAGAAGGAGTACTGCAGCATGGACTGAAAGGGAACTAGTTAGGGCAACCAATCAGAACCCAAATGATTTACATATGAGATCTTAAAGTGCCCCTCTGGTAATCGATTAAACCCTTAAGACTTTTCTGCTTTCAGAATAAGGTATTTAGATGGTATTTCCAGTAAAAAAAAGTCCCACTTGAACTCTACATTGTCGCCTTCTTTCATTCCTGCAGCCCAGAAGTGCTGCCCTGCAAGGGACAAGACAAGAGCGGTAACAGTATCCAGGACTGGGGACAACATAGTAGCGGTACAGGATCCTGGACTGAGGACAAGATACGAGTGGAAACAGGAGCCTGGACAGGGGACAAGACAGGAGCAGAAACAGGAGCCTGGACTTGAGCAGAAGCAGGAGTCTGGACTGGGGACAAGACAGGAGCGGTAACAGTATCCAGGACTGGGGACAACATAGTAGCGGTAACAGGATCCTGGACTGAGGACAAGACAGGAGCAGAAACAGGAGCCTGGACTGGAGCGGTAACAGGATCCTGGACTGAGGACAAGATACGAGTGGAAACAGGAGCCTGGACTGGGGACAAGACAGGAGTGGAAACAGGAGCCTGGACTGGGGACAAGACAGGAGTGGAAACAGGAGCCTGGACTGGGGACAAGACAGGGGCGGAAACAGGATCCTGGACTGGGGACAGGAGAAGAAGAGGCACTATGGGCAGAGCTGCTTGTGGATGTGGCACTGTGGAGCTCTGCAATCCTCTGGAGCAGCCTGGGGCTCTGGATCCTCAGTAGCAGCCTTGGAGAATTTTTTCCAAAAAGCTTAGTAAAACATTCTACAGTTATTCCAGGGCTCTCTCACAGCAAGATTTCAGCTCATCGTAATGCTTCTCTCCTAAGAAGTGATCCTATGAACATAACTGATAAAATCTGGTGGGGAAGGAAAATTCAAATATTTAAAAAAAAGTTTGCATTGTAATCTTCACAGGTTTAACTCACTCCCATCAAATCCATTAGGAACTCCCATGAGAAACTGCAAAACAGCAGGTTGATCACCCACAGTTAAAGCAAATATCTTCTCTGCAAACATAAATGCCTTCTCTAAAGAACATTGTGTCTGAGGTATCCTTTTGATGGGTGGACATTCTGTAATAGTGGGTGGTTGGTATGGAGGTGGACACAAATGCAAAGTACCACAGAATTTATTTAAAACAGAAAACCTGATCAAATCAAATGTATTTGTATAGTGCTTTTTACAACTGATGTTGTCACAAAGCAGCATCACAGAATTCATGTAAGTTTTGACATGAAATGTAAAAAATGTGAAAAATCCCCAGGTGAGCAAGCAAGGGCGACAGTGGCACAGAGAATCTCCCTCAGAGCTGTGGAAGAAAGCTTGGAGGAACCAAGGTTCACACGGGGAACTATCCTCCTCTGATCAGTCTACTGGTAATAATAGTTAGTCTGTGAGGGGCAGCTCAAGGCCAGTGGTGGTGGCTGGAGCATGGGCAGCTGGTCTGAAGCGTGGAACAGGAGCTCAACAGTCATTCATCAGTGTCCAGACGGACAGGGGGGCAGTCGTTTACACAGAAAAAGGTAGAGGGATGGAGTTAGTTTTGATCTGTTTGGGTGAATTTAAAGCAGAAAATGTCTCTATTTTATGACCATTATTAATTACATTATACATGTTACCGTTAGGCCCAGTTATAAAAAGCCATGACATTAACTTTCACTGCTATGCAGACGACATGCAATTGTATATTCAGCCAAGCCCGATGACAAACACAGATTAAAGAAAGCAGAGGTGCAAAGGCTGGCTTCAGGGCTATGCCACCTCCAGCCACCAGGGGAGGCAGCAGGTGATCTCTGGACCCAATCAGACTGATGGTAAACACCTGAGGACAGCCCTTATAGGCAAAGCGACACAGAAACACATTGCTAGATCTTTGTCTCTTTCTGAGTCACAAGAAACAGTAAGTAATTTTGTTAGAGGGTTGAGAGTTCCTACACTCCCACTCATCCTTACACTTCTCAAGCCATTTATGTCTTTACAGTTGTTGTATTAAAAAAAAATTAGTTCTAATTTTCCTTTCTCTTTGGAAAGCCAGTTTTCCCCTGTGTCCTTTGTTCTTTTCCCGCCAAAACCCAAGGGCTGGTTTCTATAATCACCTGTCTGTTTCCACCCATTTTCAGGATTTTACTTAAGGCACTGTATCACCAGTTCTCTCCACTGCAGCCTTAGCGCAGTGGCAAAGAACTGACCTAGTAACACAGCAGCCCTGGTTCTTGCTCTTGGGTCCTGTTAAATTACATTTAATTAAAGTGACCCATTACAAGAGGACTGTTTAAAAGATGTGAAAGGCTGGATGTTGCATAAGTTTCTCCTTCTTAACAGTAATAACAGAATTTCTGGTTCTGGTCCAAAAGTGGCAAGAAATAAATGATCAGATTTAATATTAAATCTCGCTGACTTTCCA